>NC_066583.1:149548367-149851938 GCF_024323335.1 Lathyrus oleraceus | reverse complement strand
CTGAATAGTGGGGGTAGACTGCATACCCCTACCTTCCACCAATTGCCTTATTTAAAGGACTTTCACCTGCTTGGGCTTAAAAATAAACAACCACAATCATTGCCTCTTAAGGAGGACTTCAGACAATTTGCCCGGCCCGGTAACAGCCGGGTCTCCAGACTACATGAAGTTTAGAAAGTTATACCTCTATGCAAGTTGCTTAAGCAAAGCAAAGCAAAAGTTCACAAGGAACTGAGCAACTAAAGTACCTGGAAACAATCAAACACAGTTAGTAATCAAACAGACAAACCATAAACAGCAAGTTCAATCAAACAAACTATACAACTCAATACACAACACAAGGCAAGCACAAAGCTCAAGCCCAAGCTCCAAAAAACCTACAAAACCAAGTTATGTTAGTGTACAAACATCAACAACATCAATTAAAATTGATTTGGATCATTCTCCATGTGCATTATGCTTTTGATCCTGAAAAATCAAGCAAACATTAGCAACTAGACCACTAGGCCAAGCCTAGGGTCCAAAAGCAAGAAAAAATCCTAAAACAGCAAGGCATTCACAAACCTATCTCAAATTAAAGTCAAACAAGAGCAAACATCATTGGTCTCATGTTTATATCATTCATTATGCTCATGCTATGCACAAAATAAGGCAAACTAGTTCAAATGAGGCACCAAGCATACAAACAGAACTATTGCATTCAAATCCACATCAAAACAATTCCAAAAATTCTCAAATAATTTACACCTAAACAGGGGATAATCAAGGTCTACCATGTCAAATTTGAGCTCAATTGGGCAAATGGAACCATGTCAATGAAAATCAACAAAAACAGTCACAATTTCAGGCTCCAATTCACACCATCAACACATGCTTCCACTTCAAAAATTCATAACTCAATGAAAACAATAAAGAAATGGATGAGACCAAAACAGGGAGGTCCTACAATGTGTCTATTACAAGCCTATCAAATTTCATGATCATACAGCACCACATGAGCATTTCTCAACCAATCTACCAACATGTATCACATGGACTTGCATATTTGGCTAACAGAAATGAAAAATCACAATCAAATTGAAAATGCAATATAAAATTCCACAAAAATTCATACAGCATCTCAACATATTCATCAAACATCATGCAAAGTTTCACTCCATTTCAACAAGCATAGGTCACTCAAAGAAATCCAGCAAATTGACATCAAGAGGTGTGACACAAATTGTCACACCTAAGTTACAAAAATCATAACTCAATGGCCAGGCATCAAAAATGCATGAAATTTACATGGAAATAAACATCATCCAGTCAACATTCATCACAAAAATTTTCAGACATTTATTTTACAATATGAGAATTTCATGATCAAATTGGTGCAAGGTGTCAAAATGTAACACATGTGAAAGAAGCCTAGACCAATCCAAAAATATACCATGCACAACTTTGACCAATAGGTCAAAAATCATCTACACTCAACAACAAAGTCAACAAAACAATTTTCACATTTTTTTGATTTTTCTACAATTTTCTATGAATTTTTTAATGTGTTTGTAATTTTTTAAGAATTAAATCAAATTAATTAAAACATTCAGTGGCACTTTTGTAATTAGCGATGGCGCGGGAGGGAAACACTAAATTTAAAAATTCAAATAGAAATGAAGATCTACAGCGCTTCCTTCATCACTTTCGCTCAAGCTTTTTCCATAATTCAAGAAATTCGAAGAACAACAAATCTCCATGGAAATGAACAAATAGATACTCGTTAGAACCGTCTCAACCTCTACAATCCAAATACTAACCTATTGTAACCTAACAATTCCTAAATCAAGTGGATCGAAGAGATTAGGGTTTGTGTTCAAATTTTCGAATCCAGATATCTTTCCCTAGGTTCATCCATTTGCAAAACTAAAACTATCATCATACTCTACATGAAAAGGACTACAGCACGCATATAACAATTAAGAAAAGCATGAGATTCGAAAATCTTGAAACCTGGATATGGCAGTGTTGATTGAGCTGTTCTTCGTGTGAATCCACCTCAAACAGATGAACAAGGGAGATAGGGAAGGTGATTAATGCTTCCAGTTTCAATTGCCTTGGCCTCTATTGCTCGAAATCCGCATTTGCCATGGATGATGTGATTTTGAACAGTCACGATTCAGCCTTCCACGTGCTCCATTCTTCACAAACAGTTGGAGAAGATGATTAGAGGAAGTGAATGCAAAAAGAATTTCGAAGTTTGGTTGAGAATTGAGGAAGATTGAAGGATTTGAGGGTTTGGTGTTCTTGATGAAAATTGAGAGAATGTGAGAGGTTTTGATCTGGTTTTTTGATGAAATGAAAATTCTGTTATGATTATGAAGATGATTAAGATTATATATGAGTCCTTAATCCATGATTAATCATCCCATTAACCAAATTAACATTGTAAGTGAAAATGGTTATTTGTAAGAAAGGGCAAAAATGGAATTTCACTATGCCAGCTCAATGACACCTGTTGACAGCTCATGCAAACTCTAAATACCATGTGTGATCCATTGCCACTGGTCCCATTCTCATTGGATGCTTATTTCTCAATTTCACTATGTGGTAGCTTAATGTCCATTTTTAGCACTTCCATTTTCCAAGCCAAATCTCAAACCATATGCCTTAGCCATGAAATGATAATTCCAACATATTTCAAATGCCATTCATGAGGTGTAGCAAAAATCCCCACTCAAAAATTCCAATTATTTTGAAAGTTGGACAATTTTGCCCCTAGTCCAATTTAACTGTCCAGTTGAAAATTGACTTTTTGCCTTGGCCATTTTTGGGAAAATCCAATTATGCACCATGAAAGTACATGTCAAATGGAGTTTGTGCATATAAAGAACTTGCAATTTGGACAAACCATGTGGAAGTTATGGCCTCCTGATTATGGGTCATTTTTGAAATTCACTGAGCCATAACTTTCCAACCACACATGGGATTTTCAAGTTCTTGGACTTTTTGGAAAGGTGAGAACAAGATCTACAACTTTCATGTTGAACAAATTTTCATTTGAGGCTTCTTTGGACACGTGGCTTTGAGGTCAAAAACTTTCCATTTTTGGAAACTTCCATTACAAGTCACTTTCTATTTTTAGCAGTTTTTGTTATGACTTGCTTTTCTTCATTCTTAAGCTTTACAATGTCATTTAACACTTGTTCCAACATGAATGAAGTGTATCCAACTCATTTCCACCTCCAAATCCATCAGATCATGTACAGTTGACCACAGTTGACTTTTCATCTGACAGATGAATTTGGCAATGCATAGATCAAATCAAGCCCCAATCTCCAACTGAAATGACTCAAGGGTGAAACCCTAGTCTCAATAAGCACAATATAATCACAAAATGAACCTCATAACCAACATGAACCCCATCTCCTGATTAAACCCTGATTGGCCCAATACAGCTGATTAGGGTTGACCAGTGGTCAAAACCCTAATCTCAAGGAATCTTCTTCAATCTCCAGATGACATCCAACCATGATGATGATGATGTATCATTGCAATCAAGATGAAGACCAACATCCATTGAGAATCATAAAACCCTAATTCACAGCCCAATCCTCAGATGGCCCATGACCAGTCAATAAACCCTAGGCTTGCACTTGACTTTCTCATCTTCTGATCAAGACTTGAGAAGATAGCTTGCACAATGTAACCACATGATATGCAATATGCAATGCCTAATGACCTAAAAATGTATGCAATATGTTAATGCTAGTCCCAAGAGAGGAGGGCAAATTTTGAGGTGTTACAGCTTTGCAATCTTCACATTCCTTAAATAACAAACCCTCCAAGTGAATATTCTTTGGCTTATCTCTCATTGGATAACCAAGTTGACGACGAGCTAAGACTGGGTTGTAATTGATGCCTCCTTTTGTACCAAGAAAAGGTACATTAGAAAATCCTCCACAACTATCAGTGATATTAACTCCATCATAGTCACGACTATACCAAACAATATCTGAATGTGTGAGCGACATAATCTTCTGTGACCACAAAAGACCATCCTTAAGATCCCAAAAAGCATGGGACCTAGGCAAGTGAGAAATAAACCACTTGTACAACATAGGCATGCAACATGTAATCATTCCTCCGCTATAAAAATTCCCCATACGAACAGAATGATAGGCATCGACAAGTAAAGTAGGAACTGGATTTCCTATTAAGAAGATCTTAATGACATCCATGGCAACAAAGTCATCAAAACTAGGAAAGAGGAACAATCCATAGATAAGTAGAGCAAAAACAGCCTTAAACGCATCTGCACTCCTCATTCTGGCAAAATATTGAGCTTTGTTCATTATAAACTTAGTTGTCAAACCAAGCATTTTTCCTTTTATGGTCATTTGATCCATGATCTTTGACATTTTCAAGTGAGTAGCCTTTGCAATGTCTTGATCTTTGGGATCTTCTTCCAAACCATAAAATGGAGCTTGACTAGAAACAAGAACACCAAGCAAATGAGATTATTCTTCAAGTGTTAGCATAAGCTGATAGTCGGGGAAAATGAAACAGTGATACACAGGATCATAAAACTGAATCAAAGTAGAAAGAAGTCCATCTGCCATGTTGATCTTCAAAAGCGAGAGCTAATGTCCATATCTTTTGCTGAAAGTCTATGTGTCAACGAACAAAGATCTCAATCTCCTTGGGTATTCTAACTTAGGACTCTTGAAAGTGTACTTTTGAGTCATTTTCCTTCCAAAATCCATGATAAACCTAATATTTGCAACAAAAGTTCCTAAGTTCCTTGAAAACTTTGTTACAAAAATGATGTTTATGATGCACGGATGCATGAATGCACAAACACACAAATAATGGCCACACACAAATAGGGTTCAAAGGTTTGACGTCACGAGCATGCGGCTATGAGTCTAACCATCCAAAATGTACTATGCGTTTATTTTGTACCTGTACAACGGGTTCTACAAAGGTTCCCAAAAACCATTGACCCATCTTTCGGATATTATTAATATGCCAATTACTCGGGAATTAATAATATTCTAAGAGAATCTCATTTGAGTATAGTATCGCATATCAACTATTTCAGATTTACACCCTCATAGTCATTGCACTACATCCTAAAGGCCAAGTGGGGTAAATGGGTTACTAAGGTCCTAAACTTCTTAGGTTACCTAAATCAACATAGTATGTGTTTTCATAATTTCTTGATCAACAATACTAATTGTAAAGGGAACCTCCACATGAGTGGTGGATTCTCAAGTCAGTTTGTTCGGGATTAAACTCCTTATAAGCCTTCTTGAATATACCACATCCTATCTTATTTATGTACACTCAAGTCCAGGTTAGGACTTACCTCACCACACAATGGATCACCCAAAACAAAGAATCCAAACAAACAAGGCAAACAACTAATAATAACAACACAAATATAATCAAAATAGGCTTAACCCTCTTACAATGTCTTTTCCCTAGTGAAGTCGCCATTTCTATCGCAGTGAGAATCAGATATCAAGCTATTATATTAACTTGAATCACAAAACATTGAATGTTCACCACCGAACTTTAATTTATCTAAGGGAAAGGGAAAAGATCGAATAAAATCCTAATTTTTCAATATAAAAACAATGAGAAGAGATCTAAAGTTCGTGGGTTGGTTATACTAAGGGAAGGTATTAGCATCCTAAGTATCTATAGTATCCTATAGGAACCTTTTGAAAGTATTTGTGTTATGTTATTGTTTGGAAATTTTTTATTGGGAAGGACCTAAATGTTTTATTAAGTTTGCTTGCCAAAACTTCGCGGTCATGTGCCTACGTATCCTTATAAGGATGGAATCAGAGCAACCGTAGTTCACCTAACTAAGTTTGAAATAACAATTGATAATGATCAAGGTTCCAAAGGGGGGAGTAAGTGTTTATAACAAACACACTTACAAGAGTTACAAACTCTTATTTAAATCTAAGTTGAAAGTGAGAATGACTCTAACAAGGTTAAAGGGGAACTAGGGATTGCTAAGCTACCTATAACATTAAGTCAATAAAGAGGTTTTTCCCTTGGATTTGGGCAAAAATCTAAACAAAAGATAAACAAGATGTTCAAGCATGACATCCACAAAGATAAGCAAATGCCAAAGAAAGATGTTCAAGCATGACATCAAAGGTAAACAAATGGTAAAGAAAGATGTCCAAGCATGACATCCACGAAGATAAGCAAATGAAGAAGATGTTCAAGCATGACATCAACAAATATAAGCACATTATAAAGAAGATGTTCTAGCATGATATCAACAAAGATAACAAATGGTAAAGAAGATGTTCAAGCATGACATCAACAGGGACAAACAAAGATGAAGAAGATGTTCAAACATAACATCCACAAAGATAAGCAAATGAAGAAGATGTTCACACATGACATCAACAAATATATGGAAGCATGATCATAATAATATCAAGCATGGTATGTAAACACATATGTATAACATGTGATCATGAAAAAAGATATAATAACATCAATCAAAGATGTATAATGCTAACATGAATATGAATGACATTGATATATCATCATGAAGAAACAAAGATGAATGACATAACAATTCATGAACATGTATATGGATGTCATAATAAGTATGAATGGACATGTATATGCATGAAGTAAGACATGGTTTAGACATAACGTCAACTTAATCATGAAAACAAGTTAAGGTATTCAAGATATGCATGCTAAGGTTCAATATGATCACAATCAAAGGTTCAACAAAAATAAATAGGCAAAAAAAACAATGAATAAAAATGGATTGGGGGTAAGGGGATTTGAACCCCAAACCTCTTACACACTCAAAGCCTTAACACACACACTCTGACCAATGTGGCAGTGATACATCCATTAATTCATTTACAAACATTAATATATATAATAAAAAGGTTCCAGAAATTGGAAAATGACACCAACTGATCATTTTCTTCCTCGTGTTCTTGCATGTTTCTTTCAATTTCTTTTCATCTTCTTCCTCGTGTTCTAAAATTGGAAACCATAACTCTCTCAATTTTCCATGAAATTAAAAACCGTAAGAACCTAAATTGCTCTATTTTTCGCAAGGAATCTAATGATATTATTATCTCATCCTAAAACTCAATATACAAAGTGTGCAAAGGCAAAAAACAGAATTGCACTTTTAATTTTCAAACAATAAAATCTCAATGCATGAACATGGTATAATGCACACAGTAGCAAACATACAACAAACACATTATGTACTACATTTGTAATTCAATGAATATTCAAGAATGATGCATGAAAAAGGGTTTTCAAGTTTAAGTGCACTTACATATTGGAGAAAGTCCAATGCTTCTTCTTAGCTACTATATAGATAAGAGAGATATTCTACCAGCCTTGTTGATCCTTGAGGATAGTGTTTGAACAATGAGAATGGCCAGAGACAACTTGTATTATCTCACACAAATATTTTTGCAAAATGAAGAAGTGAAATGTTGAATGATAAAATAGATGGTACATAACTTGTTCAAGTGATTAAACAAACTCTAAATGGTGTCTATATATGATTTGTGGTGTTTGTTTGGAAGATACACGTGAGGAATAACTTCGGTTAGAGAACTTGCAAAAATAGTGTATTTTTGCAAATTCTAATGGAATGGGAGCTTGATGAAGTGTTGAGGGGTAATTGTTGTGTGTTTTGAGGCTTAAGGGATCCCTTTATTTATAGGGAAAAGTGGGGATTAGAACTGGTTAGAAACAAAAGTTGTGAAGTTATGGTTTTGGTTGAGAATGAATGAGAAATTTGCATGAATTGTGGAGTTTCAAGGAGTTTGTCATGTTTTCCTAGCTTCTACAAGATTGATTCTGATCACTTAAGATTGTTTATGATATTTAGGGAAAAGTTTCAAGGGTGAAAGAGTGAGTTGTTGGCATAAAGCTTGCTTTATCAAAGTAGTAATGTGACCTTTTCCAAATTCACCCATAAATGATATAATGCAATGGACAAAACCTCAATTCCTTGTGTAATGCACTTAGGATCCATATAAACATCTGATTATGAGAGATTTATACACAAATGGACATGCAATCACGGTATTTTCCCATTTGAAATGGTTTTCCTCAAAGAATTCATCATGAACATGACTTGAAATTCAAGTTTGGAACCCTAACTTCTCATTTTCGAAACTCATAGCTCATGCATGGGAAAAAATGTACTTGTACTTTTTGAAAAGACCCGTAAATGCTCTACAACTTTCATATTTTGAGTTTTTTCTAAATCAAAGTGGACCATGATGAAAATTGTCTGTAAAGTTTATTACTTTTTAGGGATCAAAGTTGAGTTGAAGATTTTCTAAGTGTTTCAACTTGAGACACCAACTTTATGGCCTCATAACTCAAAATCCTTGCACTTTTAGGGAATCAACCCTCTAGAACAAATTTGAAGTATGGAACAAGAGATTTAATTTGTGCTTTGGATCAAAGAAAATGACTACTTTGATTGGAAGTTATGGCTTGAGAAAATAGTGCACTCGAACATGGAATTTGGATACTTAGTGAAATTTTCAATGTCTTCAAGATTGCCCTTTTTGCAAGTAACCTCGTTTCTCTTGATTTTTCTTGATCAAATTCATCAATTAAATATATACTCATGAAATTTAACTTGAGAAGTTCATATTTGATCATAAATCTCAAAAGTCGAAGGTTTGACTTTGCATGGCATTGGTTGTGTATCAGATGAATTTGAATTTTTTAATCTTCAATGAATTCAAACTCTTGAGCCAATTGAACATCATAGATGGGCTATAAGGATGTAATTTAGTGTGTTGATTAATGTCTCAAGGCTTTATATCATGTCTTGATCAAAATTCTCAGATGAAATTGGATGTTGATGAGAAACCCTAATTAATGAACCTGATGAAAGTGAAGCTTGATGCACTTGTGATTAGCTCAAAATACACTTATTTGTTGATGGAGAGAGATATATTGAGTGTATGAGAACTTGATTTATTTATGATCAATCCAAAACTTTGACTGATCAATCCTTTGAGCTCTTTGAGGGAAACCCTAATTCACAAATAAAACAAACCAGACATATCTTGATCTTGAGGTTAACTATGCATGAATGATATCTAGGATGAACATGATTATGAAATCTATGGGTAAAATTTGGGGTGTGACACTTTTCATAGTGAATCAAGATCAATGAGATGAGATTAGGTCTTAGGATGGTCAGTTGACTTTGGTCAACTAGTTGACCAAAAAGTCAACAATTGACCAAGAGTCAACTTAGATAAAAATGTGTATTTTCTTATGGACAATTGAATGTGGACCACAAAACCTATGAACCAAATGAATTATGCCATCCTATGAATCAAACCAAATGAAAATCAATCAAACAAAAAGTCAAGAACATGTGAAACTTTGAACCCTAATCAATGAATCAGGACCATGAATCTTAAGCAAGCAACTAAATCCATCCATAATGGACCAATATAATATTTCAAACTTGACTTCACACAAATGGTGATGGTACCACAACCAACAACTAGGGTTTTAGGAATTGAATTGATCCTGGTGACACTTACACCTAACACTATTTAACTAATACCAATGACCACAACCATGGTCTAAGAATCAGGGTTTCAAGCTATACTCCATGATAAAGACATCCAATATGAAAGGTTCTCCCTCTATTAAATGCTATATGTAATCCAAGCCCTTGGATCCATGATTTTGAGTTCCTCAATGCAAATGGAATGTACATGATGCTACGGGTATGCAAATGAGATCATAAACCAAAGGTTAGGTAGAAATGGAAAGGGGAGGACAAATTTGGGGGTATGACAATATTGATAGGAAAATAAGACTAAAAATAAAAGGAAAATATTTGAGAAACCCTAACATTATATATGCATATATTATATAATCAAAATTAAGTGAAATAAAAGTATAAATGTTTAAGGAACCCTAACCGTGTATATACAGAGATTAGATAATCAAAATCAAATCTGAATAATGACATAGAGAAGCTGCAAGGATTCTGCCGGGATATTGAAATTGAAATTGAATATGGAGAAGTTATACGATTGTTGAGTAAAAGGTAATTAAAACAACAATTTATCCTAAACGTAATTAATTATGATATGCTTCACCTATTCATTTGGTATCATGTAATTCTTTATTACATATAATTTGATTTTTAAATAAATTTCCATTAAAAGTACTAAGAACAAATTTTATTATTGGAATTATAAATAATTATTTTAACGATAAATTTAAAAGTTACAATTTTGATGTTTCTGCAAAGAATGAGAATTTTTTTTAATCTCTCCGGAGTTTAGACATGTTTCTGCAATTGATTATAAACGCAAAGAAAGTCAGATTTTCAACTAAAATTTGATAATATTTTTATAAAATTTGCTAATGGATGTTTTTGATATTGAATATATTCGTAAACCGATAATTATGAGTATTTACAAGTTTATGATTTATAGAGAACATGTTTCAAAAGAATCATTTGTAAATGAAATTGAGAATTTCAGAAGATGAATTTTTAACCTAAACAAAATAAATTTAATTTCAGAACTTCAAACAATATGTGTGGGTTCTTTCACTTATAAATGCTCAATGAACTATTATATTATCCACACTACTCACTCCCCCTCAAGTGTGAGTCCACAATGCTCCCCTCAAGTGAAATCTCTTCTTACTTCCAAGATCTCTTGTACCGCACAAAACATTTCTTATTCACCACACTGGCGCCGTTGAATTTCGATACAAGTGAACATTTCTTATTCACCACACTGGCGCCGTTGAATTTCGATACAAGTGAACATTTCGTATTCACCACACTGACACCGTTGAATTTCGATACAAGTAAGCCGGTCCCTTTCTGAAAACAAAGGCCGCTCATGATACCATTATTGGAGGAGTTTTTTCACTAGGGAGCATTGTGGGTAGAGCAACAACTTTGTGAATGACACACCACATATTCACCAAAAACCTTAAGGTGATAGGTGAGTGGGTAGAGCAACACCTTTGTGAGAGACACACCATATATTCACCCAAAATCTTAAGGTGATAGGTGTTTGAGTTCTCTCACTTATAAATGCTCAAGTCTTCACATTACCAACAAATGTGGGACTATTATATTATCCACACTATACATTCTCAAGATGAGGTGCATTGAACTATTACATGTGCACTTAGGCTTAATTTTAATTTGTAAATCAGAAATAAAAAAAATAAAAATAAAATATGCTTCTTTGATATATCAATTGAAGAATGAAAAAGATTAAAATTATATAATTGAACCAAACAAATTCAGAATTTTGACACTGGGCCCTAATCCTTCATATGCAGATTTAAACTCAAACGCAAAGATGGTTAGAATTAATACTGAAACACATCAATTTAAAAAAAAAGTATATCCTTTTGATTTGAAAATCAAAAACCATGATAGAAATTTAGGGAAAGAGTAGAGTATGCTTCTTCTAAAGAGAAATTGAGGATGCAAAACAAAAATGATGGAAGAAGAAAGATAAGAGTAAAAAATAATCAAATTTATGGAAAGAATGAAAACTTTACTTGATTTTGTTATCAATAAATTTACTGTTCCTGTATTTTGGAACCTGAAAAGAGAAAAAAAAGACGTTATTTTGTATTAAAAAGATAACTACAATAATTAAACCACTAATTCTAATAAATTTATAAAAATTAAAAATTCATAATTAAAAAAATCATAATATATTAAAAGTAGATTGAGAGAATGAAGTGACATTTAATTTAGGATAAATGGTAATTTTGATATAAATTAATTTTTATATAATAAAAATAAAAGTTGATTAGTAATTTACTACTCCCCAAAAGTGAAAAATACTGAACATAGCGTTTCTTCATTGACTCAAGTGACTCTTGTATTCTATTGCAGTTCCATTTGGGCGCCAAAAAGGTTTCTAGGTTTTAATTTTTCGTTCTTTCACCCCCTCTTTCAATTTTCTTCTATATATATTTCATTCAGTTTCTTCAAATTCATAACATCACTCTTCACACAGTGAAACCAACTCTTTCAACTTTCCAGAAATGTCTGCAACCGGCAAGGGGAAGAAGCGCGAGGAGCACGACCAAGCTTCCGACGGCGACTCTGAAGGCCACGCGCCTCCCAAAAAGGCACTCAAGAAAGATTCCGACGATAATAACTCCGATGACATCACCGTCTGTGAGGTTTGCTCCTCAAAAACCCCAACTCCATTTCTAGGGTTTTTTTTAACCTTTTATTTATTTTTATTGATTTTGTTTGACGCAGATTGGGAAGAACAGGAAGGTTTCCGTGAGGATCTGGCAGGGTAAGATTTGGGTGGACATTCGTGAATTTTACATCAAAGATGGGAAGCAATTGCCTGGCAAAAAAGGTATTTTTATTCCTATCATCCTCTCATTTTCGAGTTGCTGGTTCATTTATGTGGATGCATTGTTGTTTACAAAATATTGTAATGGGTTGTTTGCTTATTGGGTTTTGTAAGTAAATGTTATCTACACATTGTGGTTGAGTAGTTTATTTTTGTAAGAGATTGTTGAAATATTCAATAAGATATGATGTTCGAATTGATGGTAACTGCACTTTCTACTTGCATTTAGATTGTGATTAGTAACTATTTTTTTCTTGACTTTGCTCTCCAACATGTTGTAGTAGTGATACATGATGTTTCTAGCTGCTATTCATTTGTACTGTTTGTGCTGACTTTATTTGAGTTATGAGTGAACCAAATGTATGCTCATGTAGTTCTGTCAGCCTGTGTTGAATAGATAAAATGGAAAGCTAGTATCAGCAATATTCTTTGCTTTTGATTCAAAGAGGTGGACAATTTCATTTCACAATGACTTAAATCATTTTTGTAAATGGTCTATCATTATGTGAGAAATAAATAGGACTTGTGCTGATTGTGAGTGTGCTATGTTTTATGTAAGCATTTATATGCAAACAACCTTTTGCATTTTAGGTGGGAAGGTTTGGTAGTAGTTTTACCAAGTTGGAAATGCTGTAGTTGTTGAATTGATTAAAGTGAATTGACACTAAACCTGATGTTTATCAATTTCAATTTTTTCACTGATTCAATTCAATTTTATGGAAATTTTGTTTGTTACATCATTTTTTGGATCATGTTACTACTCTTAAGCCTCCTCGTGGCCAGGCAGTATGATGGCTTTGTGAACACATTTGTGTTGGAAATTTATGTGTTCTTGCCTTTTTCCTTTCATACTGGTTATTGTTGAATTTTGGCTTACATGTTTGTTTGTTTGTCTTCCTGTCTTTTGACCCAATTTAACTTTATATACAAGGACCTTGGCAAACAAAATAAACTGGCAGTATCTGTTTGTTTGTTATGTATGACCTTAGAATTGTTTCAGATTGCATGAAAGGTTTCCAGTTTGGATCAAGTAGAGTATCTGAATAGATTTTGCTGTCTTCAATTTATTTGCTGAAAATTTAGTTCTTGATAAAGTTCATTGGCTTTGAGTGATCTTTGTACTCAGTCCACCAAGTTGGATAATGCTTGGTGGTGGCTGTTAAATTGATGTCAAGAAGTTACAATGACATCTGTATTACTTTTTTTTCCAGGTATCTCTCTGTCCATGGATCAGGTACATCTTAACTTTATTGAACTTGTATATTTTCATGTTGCTTTCTATTCTGTTCTCAGCCCATTTTCATTGATTAATTGTCTGTCTCCCTTTTGTGCAGTGGAATGTGCTTCGTGAGCATATTGAAGACATTGACAAGGCTGTGGTTGAGAAGTCTTAGGAAGTTGTGCATTAAGTGGAATTACCTGCCCAAATATTACCTATGGGTTTCTTTAGTTCTTTTTTTTGAATCATTAGAAGTATTAGAAGTGGTGATATGATGTAGTATTATCCTAGTATTAGGTATGCATGGAAACCTCTGGATTTTGTTTTCTGCGAATCTTGAATGTGCATCAAGGTCTAAACTTTAATTAGTAGCCTCCTTGAAATCATTGTAGTTGGTTATCAATGCATATGTAAAGTGTTAACGGTTGGTGTGTAGGTGTAGTTCTCTTATTCACTGATGCCTCTATCTTGAAAGACTTTTTTCTGCTCTGAGTTAAGATATTCCCCTATTCCTCCCCCTTAATGTTTTGTTTGAGAGTTTAGAGGAGACAGATGAGAACTAATATTTGGGGGAAAAAATAGAGATATTTTAAAACATTTGTTAAAAGAATGATTTTGCATAATAGAATGATAATGTTTAATTTAGGATATTATAATCATATATTCTAATTCCATAATTTATAGAAGCCTTTCAAAAGTGTCTAAACCCAGCCTCTAAGACTCCCCATGCTACCTGTGATTTGATATTCCTTTTTTATTAATATACTTTCTGTGTCATTTTTTAATTTATTTTTTATATATATTAAGATAGTTAATTATTATTGTTATTTTTCAAACAGTAGTTCTTTTTTTATATATATAATATTTTTAATTATTTATTACATTTATTTTATTTTCTCTTTTTTAGTAATAATTATCTAAGTGTAATTAATATTATCTTAATTTTACAAGTGATACTTAAAAAGAAATAATTTAAAAAAAAAAAAATGATTCTTACATAGGAACAGAGGTAGGATTATTTTACTATTACAAAATGGTAAGCATTTGGTCAGCATTTGATCAACTTTTCCTTCTCTTAATAACAAACGTGGTAAGGGTTAGTTCGTGATTTTTGTTTAAGAGATACTACTGCCTTTGCGTTGAGTTAGAGTAAGAAACAAGTTGTGTAAATTCTCATTGAGTAATTTTTTTTTGTTCAATGAAATCATAACTTATGATTGCACGGTACTGGCTAGTCCTAATGATTGTTATGTTTCCCTTCTAATAGTTGCATAGGATTCAATATAAAACAATCTTACCGAATAGAGTAAACTTTAATCTATAAAAATGTTAAATTAACAGTAGTGACTTATACACAATTTCTCATGTTTACAAAGAAAACTGTGAATATGATTGAATCTTTTAAAAAATTGCATCTATATATCTGAAGTCGTGCACAAAGGGAAATTTAAGCTGATCCCACGATTGGTATAGGAAAAAATATTCCATCCCAGCAAACAGAAGATGAATATCAATTACTTTATTTTCATGTAAACCAAATTCTTCATTCAGTTACAATCACAGAAGAGACAAATAATAAGATAAAATACAATTTACTTAATCTAGAGCAACTTTTTGGGTCAATAATGATAATGCAATATCTGTTAATCAAATGAGTAGAAGTTATTTAATGAATGAAAACGGCACCAACAAGCACAATCTCCAGCAGCTATTATTTCTGAAAACTTGCATCGTTTTACAGACTCTGAAAGCACCACTTCATGAATATTGAAGTTAACATTCCTTCACCAATACATTCTCATTTGAAGGTGATTATGGTTGCAATTTGGCACACACTCAATAAGCACTACATGAACAACATGAGGATTAAGAAGGGAGAGTGGACAATACAGCTTAATTATGTACATCTTGTGATCCATTATCATTGCACAACAGGTACGCTGATGGATCCCATGTCAAGTACCCTTGGCAGTATCTGCACAATGAAACGGCTTGTTCAAATTTGGGGTAAAAAACATACCATATTCAGAATTTACAGTCAAGATCCTCTTCAAGCCATACCTCACCCAGCCGTGCATTGATTTTCAAGGGCACAAAACCATCAGCACGGGTCAGACCTACATTGACAATTGCAGTTGCTGCTCCTGCCTCATGAGCTGCCCTGTGAATAAAATTTAGAAATGAGTGATGCTAGATATGCCGTCAGTCATTTCATCACAGACTAAGTAAAAATGTTTCATGGCTTGAAGCTCAAGAATACATTCTTTCAAGATTCCAAAACAGTCTCGTTCATTCCGAACACTAATGAAAAGGCCTACATAATCTTGAAAATACCTGACAAGTCGAAAAGCAGACATGGTCATCACAGACGAACCTAGGACAAGAAAAGCATCACAACTTCTAGATGCTTCCATTGCCATATCAGCTCTATCCTTTGGAACATTATCACCGAAAAAGACAACCTTCACAATTATTGACAATGAAAACGTTGTAAGCAATTCACATTTAATTTACCTAAGCAAGAACCCACAAGATGCAAATATTATAAGGTACAGTTTGGTCAGATACATTTATGTATACACTCATAGAATAACTTAATTTGTTCAGAACAGGAAAAAAGTTGCCTAGGATAAGCCTGTAACCGAATATATTCTCAACCAGTTGTCAGAATATCCGGAATGCAGCTGAATAAATTGGTCTACGCAGCTGCACTACACTTCAAGCCAAATTATTAAAGATAGTTTTTCTTTCCTTCTTTTTAACCTTTGACTTTGTACAAGAGAAATAATCAGGTGCTCATATATTCTTCACTCTTTCAGAATTATAAATTATAAATAGAGCTTATGCTTATTTTGTCCCCACTAAATTCAAGGCGATAATATTGAAGAACAATAATTTGGTACAAAATAAGCAGGGCTAAAGTACCCTCTAAACACAAATAGCCGGCAAATAATTCAACTGAAAGAGGCAAGATGACCTACATCAGGTTTGAGAACACCATTGCACTTCTGGCAGGTTGGTATGATAAAATCCTCCTCCCAAAACTTTTCGTCAATCTCAATATCACCATCCGGTCTTTGTTTCATTCCAAAGCTTTTGTCTGACCCAGGGTTTCCATGGTCCAAACTATCAATTGCTTCTGCCCACTGTTTTAGAACCCAATGGTCCAAAAATTAGACTCAGCAGTAAAGGCAAACATGGAAGAAAATTATGCATTTCTATAGTCTGAGAAACAAAAACATATAATATCTGACCAAATCCTAGGATACTATTCCTGCTTGTTTTTTATTTGATTATGTTGTTTACTTAACAGGCAACACAAAACTATAAGAGAAACTATAAAGAAAAATTTCAAGATTAACAAAATTGGATAGAAACATAGTTTTGGATAGAACGTCATGGCGGAATTTTATTCATGCAGCTGTGGTGGTGGTGGTTGTTGTTGTTGTTTACTTAACATATTTGTTTCCTTCTGTAGAAAAAAAAACAGATTTGTTTCCTACATAGGATCAATTCTGCATTCATATTTCCTGCTGTAGAATTTGATTTTAACAGAGAAACAAAAAAGACATTCCTCTCTTCTTATTTATTTACATATTTCTTGAGAAAACTCTAGAGATTGTTTCAATATAAGCCCTACAAATTATATAAATGCTTGCAAGATAAAGATGGTACACTCACTCGAACTTTGGAGTTAAAAAATACAAGAAAATAAAAGGTAATTAAAAAGGTTTTCTGAGTGTACCGCTAAGCCAACTCAGTTGTAGCTGTGCAAGGACATCGGACTGCAGGATCGCGGGTTTGAACTCGCAACATCCCACTTATTCACCTTTAAGGATGAAATTCAGCCAATAGGCTACTCGACAAAAAAAAAAGATTTTTTGAGTTAAGAAAGTAGTTTTTATGTTGGATCTACAAATAAAGGGTAGAGGTGTCTTTTAAGTACGACAGATTTAATATCCAGTATTATTACCCTAACCATACGGATTCTTCATTGGATATACTTGTCTTTCCCTATTCACTTATCTCTTTTATTTAAAATTTATAGTTGTCCAGCAATCAAATTTCAATTCACAACCAGTTCTCCCCAAGTTATGCACCAGATGGACTACACCCAACAGTTTTCATTTTCACATTCTAAGACTTCTGTTTCAGCAGATTTAAAACCTTTTATGAGTAAAACCAACCCAAGTAAACCATCAATAAATAGTTTTTACACATGTACTACGACAACTATCACCCACCAAGAATCATTATCTCTCATCTATGTTTTAAATCTTTCAACATGATAACATATTAGATCTTTTCAATATCATGATTGTGTTTGTCAAACTCACAAACTCCCAATAAAAATAACCCGAATTACTAACCTTTGGATTGAGGACCTTCAATTGGTCCTGAAATAAGCTTCGGCAAAGGGAATATCCACAATCTAAACAAATTACAGTGTATACAGTCCCATGTAATTCTAATGGGTTGCTACCAGCTCTATGATGCAGCCTGAAAATAAGATATAACTATAAGAATATTCAAGGATAGGCTTGTACTAACATGTAAAATCTGAAGCATTCTAAGTAGGTTTAGTTGATAATGATAATAACTAGATACCTATCAACATTTTGGGTAATCATAAAATCAATTCGGCCAGCTTTCTCGAATGTTGCCAAAGCTCGATGCGCAGCAGATGGCTGTGACGCAGTAAATTTTCTCCACCCAGCATAGCTCCTAGCCCAATATCTCCTCCTGGCTCGGCTTGAACGAAGAAACTCCTTTTAAATAATGTCAAAAGAAAGGCGAACACAAACTCAGATACTAAGTTGAAATTGAAAACACAAGTTTGAGATTATGTAGCCAATCCTTGAATTCCTTAGTTTTCTTGACTATGTTTGGCATGAGTCTGTAGTTGAGTTTGTCCCCTCCACCCCCCTACTTCACGTTATTGCCATAAATCTTCAATTTCACTATAAACATGGTAATGCCAAATTCTATATCACATTCATAGATGGTGAGAATATTGTTTCCCTATGTTTCTTGCTTACTTTCCTTACACCAAGATACAAATATCCTGTTCAGTTAACTCAAACAGCAACTTTTATTCTCTTTTAGAAAACCAAATATTCCGGCTTTTTTTCATTTGGCGATGATATTTAAGGTGTTAAAGAAATTCCGAGCTATTAAAAAAACCAATTGTAGCAGAATATCTATATACACAAGTCTATGTTTTCCTATTCTTAACTATCACTTTTTTTGTTGGGGATGGTTTCCTATTGTATTTGGGCACCATCAAAAAACAGTAAAAGAAGCAAGTCTGGTTGACTTGCCTTTAGCTCACCTGGTGCGTTATTGGTCTGAAACCAGAACTATAAGCGCCATTAGGGCTGAAATAAATAATAAATTGCTATTAGTGAAATGGAAGAAAAACAAAAACAGAATAAAAAGTTAACATTCAAGCATCAAGGGTAATAAGTTTTAGTAATTCATTCCATATTCTCGAGATGTGAAACTCCATAAGGATGAAGCATATCTTAGAGATGTAAACAAAACAATAAAGTCACGCATTCTTCCGTTATAGCTTAAGCTTTCGGGATAGTAACTCCTAAACTATATTTAGCCCAACTATAACAAAAAGCTATGTTAAATAGATTTGGATCCCATCCCAAAAGTTAGCTCAAAGAGTGAGGCCGCCCTCACTTATTTATAAGTCCAACAGTCCGAAAATCTAAGCAATGTAAGACTCCAACGCAACTTCAACACTGAGTTAGCACTAGTAAGCAGTCATCGATTGTATGGTAGACCTCCCACCAATAGCTGCATTATGTGTGCACATGGTTTCAAATAATTACATCGATAGCCAGTATGTCATCTTTTTGCCCCTTTGTCACACTACCGATGCAGCCTATTACTATTAAACCTAGAAATTGAAATCCAAATAAACCTAAATATCTCTTCTGTCCGAAGTCTTAATATTGACAGAAAATACAAAATAACATTGAAAATATCAGATGTCCTATAAAGCAAAGTGTGAAACAGTTGAGCAAATTCTGTGCACACCGTGCATATCACAATTTGTAGTGAATGGAAAATAAGCTCTCAATCCCAGGCATAGAATGATAGATTAAATCAAAGTGATGAAATATAGTATTAATTGACCATAAGTCTAAGCACAATATAAGTGACAACAAGAACCAGAAAGAAATCTGGTGCACCAGTCAATCCTCTTTTGTTGCCATCGATTTTCGAATGATATATAAACAAAATTTATAGGGTGCTACTACAAATATGTTAATGTGAAACATCTACAAGGTCCTCTAAATATATAGTGGTAAAATGATTCAACATGATAGAAAAGTATTGCAAGTAGCAATTATGAGCATAACTACATGTGGTCTACAAGCATCGCAAGATAAATATTCCGGTTAACCTAATATCGAAACCAGAAAGAAAGTAAGAGACAGAACCTTCTATAGTCAGGGATACCACACTCTGTACTGATTCCAGCACCAGTCAATACCATGAGCTTGGTACTATACATAAAAACTGAAATTCAGTTAGGTATCTGTTTCATTCTGAAAATGTAAACTACAAAAACACTGTTAGTTATACTTCAAAAATATATTTGTAACTGGAATTGAAAATGAACCTTTTTTCAAAAAATTGATACAAAAGCTCAACATCTTTGGCACTAGGAGGATCTGCATCAGGAACCACCTTCCTATCCCTTATGACATTATTAGAGTGGTGTTTTTCATCGTTTACAATTGGGAAGGTTCCGGGTGCAGAGATTCGACACGATGTTTGAACGAACCTCACACAAGCCTTGAATGATATGAATCTCCCTTCTGTTGTTGGTAAGTTCCAATTTTGAGTTCGTAGCAGTTTCCTGGCGAATACAAGGCTCTGCAATGTGTAGAATTTGCAACATGGTATAAATGGATGAAAAAGTAATATAGTAGTAGCAGAGAAAGAGAGAGAGGGAGAGGGGAAGAGAAGTTACGGTGAGCGAGGAAGAAGGTGACATTGGAAGTAATAACATAATTTCAATTCAAAGGATTGCGTCGGTCATTGGTAAAATCGTCGTCGCTTTGGTTTTGTTTTCTTTATAATCGGTCCATTATTGTTGCAGAGACTCGTCCACGCTTCCACGTTACATACTTCTCTTCCGCCTATTATTACTTCTTTTTCACGGAGAAAAATAAAGGCACCAAACAATGCCCACCAAATATTTTAATTTAACATATTTTTATGTTTTTCATCAATTTTCAATGAGAAAGGTCTCTTTTGGTTAGTCATATTCAATCTAGTAGGTATCACCACTAGGATATTTAAAATACGTGAACCGATTCGAATCAAATCGAGTTAAAGTTAAAATATTAAATGAATATGTTTAGTTAGTTATCCGAACTACAAAAGAGCACATTGAAGATAAAGAACATAATGGAAGAGAGAAAAGGAAACTGCAACTAATTTTCAAAATAGAAATTGATTATTTTAGAATCTGTTTTCAGAGTCTAAAAATAAAATTGAAATTCATATTCTAAATACAAAATGAAATGAATATGAATTACAACTAACATCATCCCTTAATTTATATTTAGTTAATTAAAATCAACAACATCAATTTCATTCCTCATATAGATAAATTATTTGGTATTGATTGTTTTGGTCAACACATTTGCAAGTTGTTTGTAAGTGCTACAGTGAACAACTTCAAGCACTTCACTATGAACTTGATTTCTCAAAAAATGAAACTTTATGTCAATGTGCTTGCTCCTTCCATGCAATATTGTTTCTTGTCTAGCTACAAGTGAAAACACCTCAAAGTAATTTAATCCAGATTTATGTAGAAATTCTCTAGCTACTAACCTTGCTTTGTGTTTACCAATTGATACATATGATTTTAGTTTCAACTTGTAAACACATCTCACACTGATGACTTTCTTGATCTTTGGAAGCTCAGTTAACTCCCAAGTCTTGTTTCTTTCTATAACCTTAAGTTCTTCTTACATGGGTTTCAACAATACTTTCTTCTTAAGAGATTCTTCAGTACTAACTGATTCAGAGTCTACCAACATGGCACACTGAATGACTTCCTATTCAGAGTCTATCTCAGTCAGTATCTTGCAACATGTCAAACTCTACAAATCTTCTTAGTATTTGTCTGATTCTTTGTAATCTCTGAACTTGTTCAGATTTTTCTTCAGATGCTGGAACAATATCAGATGTTGGACTACCTTCAGAGTCTGGACCACCTTCAAAGGGATGATTACCACCAGAGTCTGGATCATCATCAGAATCAAAATCAAAATCAGATTCACCTTCAGAGTCAGACTCACCTTTAGTCTCTCCTTCAACATTAGAGTCACTTTCAGACTCTGACTCATCTTCAGAGGAAAATTCTCCTTCAAAGTCTGATTCTCCTTTAGAGGCATATTCTCCTTCAAAGTCTTATTCTTCTTCAGAAGTTAACTCAGGTGCTAATACTGTACCATAGTTGGATCGAGACTTATTTTAATTCCACACTTATGTCTCCTTCACAATGACATCTCTATTGAATTTAGATTTGTTGGTGACAGGAAAATAAATATTATAAGCACATGTATTGTGGAATCTTACAAGCAACATGGCTCTGCTTCTATCATTCAACTTCCTTCTCCTAGCATTTGGGACATGTTTATAACAAATAGAACCAAATACCTTTAGATGACTCACACTTTGCTTATCTCCAGCCCACTTCTCAAAAGAAACAATTTCCTTTAGCTTCTTGGTTGGGCACCTGTTGAGCATATATGTTGCAGTGACAACAACTTCTTGCCACAAGGTGTGAATGAGCTTCTTCTCCTTTAGCATGCTCCCTGTCATATCAAGCAAAGTTCTGTTTCTTCTTTCAGCAAGACCATTGTGCTGAGGAGTGTATGAAGCAATGACCTCATGCTCAATTACTTTTTCCTCAGTATTTTTTGAACTCTGTAGAGTTGTACTCACCTTCACCATCAGTTTTAAGAATTTTCACCTTATGACCACTTTGTTTTTCAGCCTTCACCTTGAACTTCTGAAACTCAACAAACACCTTATGCTTAAACTTGATGAGTGTTACCCATGTCATTCTTGTGAACTCATCCACAAATGACACAAAATACTTGTTTCCTACAAGTGAAGGTACTTAAAATGGTCCACATACATCAGAATGCAATACTCTTAAAGCATGTTTTGCTCTTGGAGCCACTTCTGATGCAAATGGAAATATAGGTTGCTTGCCTTTCATGCATATATCACATGACTTATTAGGCTTCACAATCTTAGGAATTACATGCACCAGCTTCTTAGAACTCAGATTCCCTAAGCTTCTTAAGTTTATATGTCCCAATCTATTGTACCACAACTCACTATCACCTACAACACCTTCTGCACTAAGGCATTTAGTTTCAATTGTTTCCACATTCACCTTGAATGCTCTGTTGCTTCCCTATTCAAATTGCATAATCAACTTCTGATCAGAATCATACAACTTCAAGAGATTGTCCTTTATAGTAACTTAGAAATCTTTCTCAATTAGATGACCTACACTCATTAGATTGCTTTTCATGGCAGTAACATATCAAACATCCTTGATCAAAACTCTTTTTCCATTCTTCATTCTGACCTTGACATTTCCCATTCCTTCAGCATTCAAATACTTATCATAAGTGTAACACCCGAGGCCGAAGAGAGCGGAGCATGGAAGTAACACTTAAGGACAAAGATGGCGAGGAGTGGTCGCCCAAATTCACATCACAATGAGAGGATCCTGAGGTTGTGCGGGTATGATACTGCATGGTTAAAGGAAGACTTATAAAGATTGATTGATACTACATATATCAATAAGATGCATCTTCTTTTAGGTAGCCTGACAAATAAGAAATCCATAGTTAAGGAGGTTTGACTTGGAGTAGTATTTGGATGGGTAACCTTCTGGGAAGTTTCCCGAAAAACGTGTGAGAAAGGATAAAACATGTTAAAAAGATCCGTGTTGGTTTGTGGGGTTAGTCGGTAATCCTAAAAGCAGTATGAGGCATTACAATTAACACATCTGATTTTCTTCCTCTTTCTAGAGTCAAAATTAACCATCCATTTTTGTTTCTAGTTAGGTGATTTGAGCAGCCAATGTTTATATACCACCAGTCTACCAAATATCCACCATCAAATTCAGAAGTCATCAATAGCACAAGTTCATCAGACTCTCCTCTGGCTATGTTTGCTTCTTTTGATTTCCTTTCCTTGTTTGACCAATAGTCAGCAGTAAAGTGGCCAAACTTCTTACAACAGTAGCACTGAATCTATTTCTTGTCAAACTTCTCATTTCCCTTATGGTGTTTCTTCTCATCAGAGTTATAGACTTTTGGCTTCTAATAACCACCACCATGTATCTTCTTGGCCCCTGACCAATATTGCTTCTGATTCTTCTTACCATAAGATGCTTTCAGAGCATGCTCTACCTCTCTTTCAGAGTTTCTCTCAGTTAGACGCAACTCTTGTGCCTCTAGACTACTCTACAACTTTTCAATTCTCATGGTGCTAAGATTCTTAGACTTTTTAATTGCTACAACAATGTAATTAAATTGAGGAGTAAGTGATCTTAATACTTTTTCAATGATTACTTGTTCAAAGAGAGTCTCTCCACAAGATTTCAGCTCATTTGTGATCAGAATCGCCATGGATATGTAATCAGGTACCTTCTCATTGTTCTTCATGTTGAGATTCTCATATTGCTTATGTAGAGACTGAAGCTCCACCTTCCTCGCTGATGCATCTCCACCATAACACCATATCAGTGTGTCCCACGTGACCTTAGCCGTTGTTGAATGAACGATCTTCTCAAACATATTCATATCCACACATTGATGGATATAGAACAAAGCATTATAATCCTTCTTCCTCGTTTCTCTATACCTGTTTCTTTGTGCTTCAGTTGCATCCATTACAACTGTTGTGTAACCATCATTGACGAGATCAAGAATATCTTGAACGCCAAACAACACACACATCTGAATTATCCATCGATTCCAATTCTTTCCATCAAAGACTGAAAGCTTTGTTTTCAAGCTACCGTTTCAATCGCTCATCTTCGTTCTTGTGCAAATTCACTCAAATCTCACTAACACCCGTGTTTCCCAACCCCCCAGAATCAAGAAATATGATTCTGTTTTGATTTCGAACTTCAATTCAATGTGAATTTTAGAGACAAAATCAATCACACATGCCTCACGTACACCCGTGTTTCCCGATCTGAATCTGATCCGGAGTTTTAGATACCAATTGTTGGAGCACGAAGTTGAATATGAGAGAGAGAGAGAGAGAGAGAGAGAGAGAGAGAGAGAGAGACTACAACTATCTTTCAAAATAGAAATTGATTACTTAAAAATCTGTTACAACTGAAGTAAACTCGGTTTATATACTATTAGAGTCTCTAAAAATGAAATTCAAATTCAGACTATAAATTCAATATGAAATGAATCTGAATTACAACTAACACAATAAGTTCTGGAACCGAACTATATGACAAATAAACTGAATCGAAACTGAAACCAAATTGAACTAAAATTGAAAATAAATAAATAAAATACTAAAAACAAGTTTAAATTAAAAAAAATTGTCTAACGGTTTAGTTTTTTAACAAATGATTCGGTTTGGAAAAAAATATCTTATAATGATTTAGTATGGTTCAGAGTTTCGAAAATGTATATCAAACTAATAACTATAATTCGGTTTGGTTATGAGAAAATTGAAACAATTCGATTTAGTTCAAATAAAATTTTACTATATTTTGGTTTGATTGAGTTCAATTTTTTAATGAACTGTGCCATGAACGACCCTAATGCCCACTTATAATGGAGTTGGTTACGATAACAAAATCATGCTTATTTAAATAAAGAGTGAAGATCCATTTTAGTCTCTCACAAAAACTAAAAATTCTAGATTAATCTTTGAGAAAAATAAAGTTAACTGAACCATGTGGCATAAATAATACACATGATAATCCAATCACGGTTTAAAAATAGAAAAAGAATCAATTTGAAAAAAATATAAACAAAGGGTCTAAAATGGCTATGTTAAATTATATATATATATATATATATATATATATATATATATATATATATATATATATATATATATATATATATATATATATATATATGATTAAATAGTGATTTTTGTGACTAAAATAGGTATAATTCACTCTTAATAAATAAAAATTCTTATCTACCCATCACAATTTTTTTCTCCAAGTTATTCATAGAATAAATTGTAAAATCTCTCAAATTTAAACAATTTAACAAATAATTAAATATGATAAAATTAAATAATTGATTAAAATAGACTACCCAACTTTTAAAGATGAGTAGATAAGTTTCAGGGCCGGCTCACTGGCCCCAAAGTTTTGGAGGTTTTTCTTTTTTTAATTTTAAAAAATATATTTTATATCTATTTATTTAACAACCGATGTAAAATTATAGTTTATTTTCAAAATCTATTTTACATCTGTTTTAAAAAATGAGATATAAAATCATATATTTTTTTTAAAATTTTATGCATTTTTATTAAGTTTTTAAAAAAAATTCAATATAAATTAATATTTTTAGATTGATTTTTTAAATTATAATATAATTCCGGAATTGATTAGGTCAATCCTGATAAATATTAAATACAAAAACATTAAGCCTACAAATACCATTTGATTAATCTACAAATAACATATGATTAGTCTATAAATAACATATAAGTATGTTCTCAAGATCAACAACTAATGTCAAACTGGTGACATTATATATCATATATTATTCAACAACAAAGCATATTATTCATAACATATGAACAAAGTAAAGAAGTAGTTTAAAATGTGACGAAAAGAAAATGTTTTTATAAGGGGAAACAAGACTTAGGAAATCACAAAATTGCATTGAAATTATAAAAAGTCACTATACACACGAGATTGAATTGTCTACTTTTCATGCTTTTAATATACTACTAGTATATGTGTTTATCCCTCTCTAACCAACCATTTTATCTCACATAAATAATTTATTTCATACATTTATCTATACACATTTTACATTAGATATATCAAATAAGAAATGTAGCCAACTCTACCCCCAATACACACATAGTATTGATAGGTGGTAAGACACACCAGCCAAATATTAAGTTAAGATAATGCTATTACAAAAAAAATTGTCATCACTGATGTCGTGTTCTGAATTTTCTCAGCAAATCTGTTCTTAGCGACTAACTCAGACAATCTCTCATGTTCATCTTTAGTGTCATTCTCTATGTAAGAAAAAATGCCACCGGTTAGTATATAATTCACAAATACTTATAGAAATACTTCTTCAAACTTAAAGGCTGAAACTGAAAATTTACTAAATTAATAGAATCTATGTAACAAGTAGATTTTATGAATAAAGTTAAACACTTATTTTAAATACGTGTATGCGTGCGTATGTGATTTTATGATAATTTTTTTTATTATAAAAACTTAAGTGAGTTATATGTATGAAACTCATCATGTTCTTGAAGAAGTGAATATGTTATTTTAAATCGTATCAACTTTTGTAAATGTTTATACTTAAAAATGATTAAAGTGTTAGATGAAATTGACACACATACGATTTAAGGTTAATCATTAGTTTCTCAACGATTGAGAATGTATCAAGTGTGAGTAGTGTGGATAATAGTCCAACATTAGTTGGAAATATGGAGACTTGAGCATTTATAAGTGAGAGAATCCACCCACCTATTACCTTAAAGTTTTAGATGAATATGTGATATGTCTCTCACAAAGACATTGCTCAAAAAGAAGAAATCCCACAATGTTCAATGCTCCATAGTGAAAAACTCCCCCAACACCAACGAGACAAAGTCAAGAGAGTACATACACAATCGAGCATGAGCTAACCTAATATTTTTCAAATTTACCAGTCGATCAGAATCATTAAGACTCAAGACTTAATCAAAAGTACATTGAGATTGGTTAATTGCGTTTTATGATCATGTCTCAGGTTTATAGTATCATTATACAAAGAAGACAAAAATGATGGAACCACAAAAAGAGAAAGACGAAGGAGAAGGGCGATCCAAAACGCAGCGGAATTTAAAATTTCTCCTTTAATGATCCTTACGAATGAGCATGATCAATGATAGAATCGTTACCTCTTGTGGCAATTGTAACCTTTGATGCAGATCTACGGAGCGATCACGAACGTTGAACGATGACAACGCCTCTACTCAGTCCACACGAACAGATTCCATCAATCTCAGTGTTAGCTGTTATGAATGAATGCTTTGAGTGAGAGAGAGAGAGAGAGAGAGAGAGAGAGAGAGAGAGAGAGAGAGAGAGAGAGAGAGAGAGAGAGAGAGAGAGAGAGAGAGAGAGAGAGAGAGAGAGAAAGAGAGAGAGAGAAATGAAATTGCAACTGCTCAAATGCTTCTACACAAGGATTCAATTTATAGAACCACTTGTGTGGGCTGCAAGCTAAAAAGTCCACTCAAGTGTATGTGGCCCATATCTTATAATATGCCAAAATCACTTACGCGCGTGGTACCTTACCATATTTCGTATTCTACTTAAGTACACCGTACCTTACGATGTTCTACAATTCACTTAAGGGCACCGTACATTACGGTATTCCTTAGTTACTCTATCTCTCATCAATCCGTCCTTTTGTGTGTGATCCTGTAGGTTTTCGCGGCATTGACAATTATATTAAATCATGTATTTAACATAATAACAGTGAGCGGTATCTAACAACACATCACTGCTACCCAAGACACGAAAATGTCATGTGATCTGACAAATCCTTTTGTGATAATACTTATGTGTACAATTACCCTTTTGCCCTTATGTCTATATTGAACACAAGGCATAGACCGTGTCATCCTTGTCCAGTTCAATATTGGGCCCATAGACATTTATCCTGTTACACAGGATGGGAAAATTCCATCTAGGTCACTCATGTCCCTTAGCATGCTTCGTGGAGTACCCATCAACCGTCTTTATGGTCATCCAGTTACGGACAATGTTTGATCAACAATAAGGCACTTGACTCTACATCTAGGGTTCATAGTGGTTTCGGGTCGAAGGGTGGTATACACCATTATAACCATGAGAATAACTTATGACACTTTGCATAACATTCTATATAGTATTCTCATAGCGGGTCAATCCAGTATAAATATTACTTTTAATATTCATACCTATGTTTAAGACTTGATAACTCCTTATCCATGATCCAAGAGATGTGATCACCAGTCTATATACATAATAGTCTTAATGCTTTAATGTTATCCCACTTCACAATAAAGCTCGACTATGGATACTTTAAGAATAATGTCCTTATGTTTAATGTGATCTCATGATTAAGTCACACTTGATACATTAAACGAACTATCTATTCTAGGGACTTTATTAGACAAACATAATAAAGAAAAAGCCTTTTATTATTAATAAATAATTCGATACAAATACCAAAAGTATTGGCCTCTAGGGCTTACACCAACAATCTCCCACTAGCACTAGAGCCAATCAGGCATACCCCTAATGCCCATAGATCTAGTATGGCCATCATGCTTCTGTTGCGCAAGAGGCTTTGTCAGTGGGTCAACAATATTGTCAAGTGTAGGTACTCTGCATATTTTCACATCTCCTTTATCTATTATCTCTCGAATGAGGTGATAACGCATAAGTATGTGTTTGGATCGTTGATGAGATCTAGGCTCCTTAGCTTGTGCGATAGCACCATTATTATCACAATAGAGACCAATGGGATCCACAATGCTAGGAACTATGCCAAGTTCACTAATGAACTTTTTGATCCAAACAACTTCCTTTGCTGCACTTGAGGCGACAATATACTCGACCTCGATTGTAGAATCAGCAAATGTATCTTGCTTTGAACTTTTCCAGCCCACAGCGCCTCCGTTTAAGTAAAACACACAACCAGATTGCAATCTAAAGTCATCCTTATCTGTCTGGAAGCTAGCATCGGTGTATCCAATTACAGCCAGCTCTTCCCGACTTCCATATATCAAGAATGAGTCCTTAGTCCTTCTCAAATAATTAAGGATATTCTTGACAGCTACCCAATGAGCATCACCAGGATCAGATTGGTACCTACTCGTTGCACTTAAAGCATACGAGACATCTGGTCGAGTACATAACATGACATACATGATAGATCCTATTGCAGATGCATATGGAATCTTATTCATGCGATCCCTTTCTTCCGTAGTCGACTATGGATACTTTAAGAATAATGTCCTTATGTTTAATGTGATCTCATGATTAAGTCACACTTGATACATTAAACGAACTATCTATTCTAGGGACTTTATTAGACAAACATAATAAAGAAAAAACCTTTTATTATTAATAAGTAATTCAATACAAATACCAAAAGTATTGGCCTCTAGGACTTACACCAACGAAAGATGCATATGCATAGACAAATCAATGGAACACGTTGAAGAAAAAAAATACTTTATCCAAACGTAAGGTACCATGTGCCCCCAAAATGGAGGGAACAATCATACACTACCAATGTAAATAATTTAATCAAACAACATTTTCTTTAAGCCAGGTTGTTACGGTTGGTAGGATAATTTCCTCTATTAATACCATGTTTTGTAAATTTTAAACAACTTTCAATCAAATTATTTTACATATTTTTTCTTCTTTATTTTACTTTGCTTTTATGCATTTTTTAGACTAATAACTTTAGACATAGTTATTCCCTTAGCACAATTCTTGAAAAAAAATCACTAATGAAAGATGCCAATCAAACTTTGACTGTATTTTCATAGTTCATCATGTAAAAATATTTTTTTTATTAAAAAAAAATATGGAGTTAAAATAATCAAAATAGTTATTTATAGTGTTTATCTTATCTAAAAATAATATACTTCCACTAATTTTTGTTGTCGCATATAGATAGACGTTTCATTTACTTGAGTTTTAGCCTATTATATAACCAATAATTAGGTTTGTGGTATGTCTTTCTTAAATAATTTAAAATTTATATTGTAAAAAAGTTTTGTTATGACTAACAAAAAATGTCATAAAATTTTGTAAAAATTTACATGATTAATATAATTTAAATATGTGTTTAGTTAAATTATATAATAATTAATGAATATAATAAAATATTAATTGTCAACTGGACACAATTAAATACGATTTTAACTTTAATTTTAAAAGTTGAAAGAGATAGAAAGTAAAAAAAATCAATATTCTCAAAGAAAAACATAAAAGCATCCGAAAATAAGAGTGAAATAGATATGAGGGGTGACTCATGAAACACAATTTATAATATGGTAATGCTAACTTGTGCCCTCATGGCATATGTTAAGAGATAAATATAGAAATAATATTTTGGAAATTGTGTATTGAATTTATTAAAAAGTTATAATTAATAATTTTATTTATTTTTTCCATACAAATTTTCTATTTGCGGGTTTCTTAACACGTGCCCTTGGGGCACAAGTTAGCATTATTCTTTATAATATAAGAAAATGAGACGTTGTGGAAAATTCAATATTGTCTTTTCTCTTTTACTGCCACATCGCCAATTTGGGGCAAATGTTGTTTAAAAATTTCAAATTTGAACCAAGTTTTTTTTTTACCATTTAGTTGCAAAAGTTATACATATTTGTTGTATTTCATTACATTTTAATTTTCATTTATTCTTGTTTGAAACCAACTACTTCATGTTTCTGCTGCATCATGACTTTTGTCACTTTCAAAATTTTGTTTCCCCCAAAATGTGGAAGTTCACATTGCATCATCTCTCTTTTCTCAACATCATCTCTCTCTTCCTCTTCTTCTTTCTTCTCTCTTTCATCTCTTCCTTTCTTCCCTCTTCCCTCTCTTCCGCGGCATGTACCAACATAATCTCTATCTTTATTTCTTCTTTATTCTCTCTTCATTTTCTTCAATAGAGATTACAAGGTTGCCGAGCTTTCGATCGAAATAGGGGAGACGATGATGACTGTGGTGTTTCCGATGGTTTTACAGAAGTGTGCAGTTTTGCAGTGATAGATGTATGGTCAAAAGAGTGATATATCAGTTTTACAGTGATAAGAGTGAGAACCACATCGGGTTTGTGATTAGCTGATATGATACTATTATGGTTTCACCTTCTTCTTCTTCACATTGAATCGTCTTTCTTGCATATTTTAGGGTTTCTTCTCCAAATAATTTTATATGTGTAGATTATCGTCAAATTAAAAACAAGCCATACCCAAAGTCCTGATTCTATCGTGGTGTTCCTGATCCCAAGATCAGAATTTACGATGTTGGCATAAAGAAGAAAGGTGTCGATGAATCTACCAAAAATAAAGCATAATGGCGAAAAGTGTGAATGCAAGATTGGCACAAAGTGAAACTGATATTCTTCATGAGGCTGTGAAAAAGAAGAAAGGAAGCCAGTACGAAGCTGTCAGGATCTTGACTACAAGGAGGAAAGCTCAATTGTTTGCAACTTTCAACCGATATAGAGAGACTCATGGTACTTCCATTACCAAGGTATAGAAACAACATGTCTCACAAGGTTTTAAATCATTGTCATTTCTGTTGCAAAAAGGCTTTCGTTATTTCAGATACGTTGCCTTTGTGTATAGGTGTTGCAACGTTGATTGCGTTCATCGAAGTGTAAATTATAGAATTCTTCTGATGCAATTCCTTTGGATCCATCTGGTTTAGAACCAAATACGCGTTGACATAACATAGTCTTGTCTCTGTATCTAAAGGCTGCCCAAATGCTCCAATCCATTCTATATATTTTGTCGTCAAATGTATAATGTTGCTCTAAATACTACTACGCAGAATAGGCTTAATTTAACTCGCTTTCTCATGTGTCTTTTGGAGCCTAGCAGTGTATAGAGCCAAGGAATCTTTGTGAATTTGATGTGGCAGGTATTTAATGCCAGATACGTACTCAGTTTAGAAATCTCTAAATGAATTTTATGTTGCTTTGGCTTATGTTGTTGAAGTTTTGATATTTTTTTGAACTATAGGTATGATGGGACTGCCTCGAGGGTTTGAGCTCCCGTGTCATTCATTTTATAGTTTGGCCGAGCCCTGAGATGTCCATTTACTTATCAATAGAGACCAAAACTATGTTATTGAATGTATTTTTTTCATGACAATATGACTTTGTTTTGTGATGTATGTTGTGCAGTCTGTATATTTTCATATAATTTACATTATGTTATGGTGTAAATATACTATCAAAGATCTCCTTCGCCACATGACATTTGAACAAGTGGCCAAATACTAGGATTTAGGTGCCAACAATTTTATTGATGTGAAGATCATTAAAAATTGATGTTGAGTAAATTAAAAGAAGTATTTTGTTATCGTATCCACAGAGACTAGAGCGATATTACCAACGTTTACGTTTACTGATATAGTTTAATTTGAAGTTTTTTTGGATAGTTTAAAGTTTCAATAGAAAGTAACAATGAAACGTAAGACATACGAAATAAAATAAGCAGAATTGTAATATGACAAGTTATCTTGCAGGGATTAGATGTCCTCTACCGTTCTCGTATGTAATATACCGATTAATTTTGGCAAAATCATGTGTTCATTCATATTTCCACATACTTTTCAAAATAACATGCATGTCTACATGAAAATTTCAAGATTTTAATTGGTTTGTTGAATCGATGATGTCTCAACCGATTAAACAATTCGATTGTATGAAAAGCAAGTATTTGGAGGTGGATATTAAAATTAATCATATGTCTAGCAATTAGAATTTAATCGATTCATTATCTTTGGTTCATGAATTCGAAAGCAATTGTCATTAACAGATCAAATTCATAAAATTTGGCGGTAATAACAAGATAGAATCAATAATCATGAACACATGTTTATATTAAGAATACAATCGGTAAATATACATACGATTATGGTAGATTCTTTCAATCCCTGCAAGAGGAGGAGTTTAGCTAGCCATTTTCATGGTAGCTTGTACAAAAAGGAAGAATTGGAGATGACGGAGCATCAATGATGATTCCTTGATCCTTGATGCGTATCCAGCTTGATTCTTCGATTCCCTCCCCTAAGTCTCTATTACAACTCTCTTTTATAGAATACACTAAATATTACAAACTGTTATCAATGAAAAACTAGATATCTTTTTGCATTGCTCTTGATCTCTTTTTATACTGGTTGCGGCCACTCGAGTTCGCTTAGCGAGTTTAAGTTTCGCTACACGAACTATCATTTCTTCTCCACTAAGCCTGTGAGTTGTTAAACTGCCTTCTAGGATCCGCCAATACTCGCTAAGCGAAGCATAGTTCGCTAAGAGAACTTACTTTCTTCTCCATTAAGTTTTGAGTTATCCAACTGCCTTCCAAGAGCCTCCAAACTTTTCTAAGCGAGGTATAGTTCGCCATGCGAACATCCTTCGCTGCTCTTCGCTGCTAGCGAATTGGGATGATTTTGCTACTGACTTGGTTTCACTAAGAGAACAGATCTCGCTTAGCGAATCGGGCATTCAGTACTTCTTTGTTGCACCTCATTGCTAGCGAACTGGAATGATTTGCTACTGACTTGGTTTTGCTAAGCAAAATAGAGCTCGCTTAGCAAATCATGCCTTCGCTGTTTCTTCGCTTGCAACTCGCTACTGGTGAACCTAGAAGGTTTTACTTCTGACTTGGTTTCGCTAAGTGAACTAGAATTCACGTAGCAAAAAAGAACATGCTTTATGTTTGGCTTGTTCTTTCCTTTGATTAATTCCTGCAATAATTAATCACACATCGTTAAACGTATCATTTTCTTGACAAAGTGTGTATTATTTCAAGATCATCAATGATATAGTTCTGTTTTCGATCTTTTTTTCTGTGATGATATGGTTCAAACGACGAATGCTTGTTGCAAATGGTCTTTTGTTTCTTTTTCACTTTGATAGGATCAAAGCATGATTATGTAATAACGTGCTTCAATGCAAAAAGATCATTTTATGCAATCAACTAAAGCAAACCATGTCTCTTTCTTTGAATCATCTTATCTCTCATCTTCATAAAAATGATGAAGATTTCTTTGAACTTGTTTTTGGTGGTAAATTGAACTCTCATTAATAACCTTGTCAACATCTTGATCAACTCATATTTTCACCTTGACAATTTCTTTTTGGAACCTTGTGTGAGCATATTTCTCAAGGCCTTTTTTTTGACGTGTTTGTCTTTGGCTTGGTTTTGTGAGTAGGATTCGTTTCCTAAAGCTACACTTTGACACTTTGGTTTTGTTGGTTTATCTTTTGAACTCTCCTCTTTCTTTGGTTGCAAGTATTTGGAGATACTATGTTTTTCTTTTTCATTTTCATCATGATGTATAGTCTCTTCCCAATTTTATCTTTTTCTTTCTTCTTTTTCTTTTGCTTGCAACCAAATTTTCATGAATTAGTTTTGGTTCTTCAAGAGCCTTGTGACTTTTTTTTTATATGTTTTAAATTCTATTTGGTTCATTCTTGAAATCTCAAGGCTGGTTTTCTTTTTATTTCAACTGATATTCTTGGTTTAAATTGGTTTTTCAAAAGTTCACTCAATTCACCGGGTTATGTTGAGGCTTTTTGGTTGAGTGGTTTTCCTCAAACATACGACTTGGCCTTGATTCTTTTTATGCTTCACAAAAGTTTCAAAAATAACCGTTAGGTTCCACATGAGTCAATCGAGTTTCAATCAAGGATTATTAGTAATGACTTCTATTTAGTGCACAAGGGAGAGCTCCTCACTTTTTTCTGTTTTTTCGGCTATATGATTCAAGCAAGAAGATGCGTGATTTGCAAAATTAAAGCATAAAATGATTTTGCAAAAATCACATATTTCACAATCATGCTATCATTCTACAAAGCTTTTAAAACATGTACCTTTGCCTTGTGCATTTTGTCTGAGTTTTATCATTACCACTCATGTTTGTTGAATTTTGTTGAAAACAAAATTTTTATTTGAACTCTTGATGAGGATGACAAGAACATAACAACAAATTTCAACAAAAACTTACGGCATACCAACTGTTTAAAAGAGTATCAAGTAAGTTTACGGTATGAACTACCGTAAAAAAATTCAAATGATTACAACGTAAATCTAATAAACTGAAATAAATAGAGTACTAAAATTGAAACATGAATTTGAAAGAACCGAAAGCTTTTTAAAATATCACTCATTTTATGGCGAGCTTCCAACTTTATACTTCTCCATATTCTTCTCCCATCTCTCCATCTTCATCGGATGCTATTTTGGAACCTCTTAAAGTTCCTTCTTCTTCTTCTATTTCCGCATCCTCTTCATCATCATCCTCATTTCTGTTTTTGTGGCCAGCACCTGCCTCTCCCTGATAGAATGGCCTGTCCCCAGGCCATGAAATGTGTGTTTGGAATCCCTCAGGTGTCATGAAATGATGACCTGCATCAGGCTGCTCTCCTGACTGAATGTGCAACCTGTAAAAAGAGTCATATAAAGAAATAGAAACCCTATGATTAGAATCGTTTTAATACCAAGTATAGGTAAAGGCTTGGCGAAGTCTTGGATCCCAATCTCCGTAGTTCAGAGTGTTTGATGAAGTCATCCCTATTTGCTTTGCTTCCCTTCTTTTTTTTTTCTTTTCCAAGCAGAACCTATCCACATATGTGTCATTAACTTTGTTTTTTTTTTATCTCAAATGGCACTATGATTGGAATCGTTTTAATCCCAAGTATAGGTAAAGGCTTGGCGAAGTCTTGGATCCCAATCTCCGTAGTTCAGAATGTTGGATGAAGTCTTCCTTATTTGCTCTGCTTCCCTTTTTTTTTCTTTTCCAAGCAGAACCTATCCACATATGTGTCATTAACTTTGGTTTTTATCTCAAATGGCACTACAATTGGTATTCGTACTCGGGATTCAATGAGCAATCCCATGACGAGGTCGGGGAAAACAAGAGGACAAGTGCTTCTGGTTCCTGTTCCGAACTCCTTACCACTTTCCGCAACATGTCTCATCTCATTAGCAATGATTTGAGCCAGATAAATCCGCTTACCTAACATGATCAGATAAAGAAGCTGAGTTGTATCCATTGTGAAAGTGCTAGTGTGGCTTCTCGGTCGGATGTTGTGCAAAATAAATAAGAGAAGAACTTGAGCTTCTGGGATTATATCCTCCCTTTGATACCTAATTGCTACACATTATGGGTTTCTTTCCACTTATCTTCCATTCAAAATAATTTTCCTTGAAATTTCCTCCACATTTGGCACCTTATTGATGGATTCTTGATATCTGCACATCTGTCCTTCCCGCAAGACTAGAGGATTGCCCAAAAATTCATTAATAGCATCCCTATGAAAGTGAATCGTTCTCCCCCCTAACCTTGGTTGAGAAGGAGAAAGCAAAACCTACTAAGGGAAATGCATTGACATAGAATTCCCGAAGTACTTCAGTGTTGATTTTTCGGTGAGGGGTCAAAAGCTTATCCTATTTGTGGTTGGACCACAATGCATTTAAAGACCTGTAGGATCCTTAAGGGTTAATTTAAAAAATCCTTTCATACCATATGGATCTCCCGATTAGTTCCTGGTACCTATCCTGTTGCTCTTACCCAAGAAATTTCGTCTAATCAAAGGATTCTTGCCCCCTTGAAGTTCCAGACCCTGAGGTTTTCTGTTTCTTTGTGGTCACATCTCTTTTTGGAGCCATACATGCAACCATAAAACACTAGAAATCTTTTCTGTTAACAATTAAATTTTTTGGTTTCAGGCCAATTTCGCTTATCGAACTTGAGTTTGCTTAGCGAACTTTGCGATTTCTGGAAAACAATTATGTTTCCTGGTTCTGCCTTTTTGTTCATCCAAAACATTGATATCAAAGATTTGTGCATTCAATATATTGCATATTAGGTGCATATTATAAACATTTAAAGTATGAACTATGAAACCTAATTTCAACCATGGATGCACAAATCCTACAAGATCTAAAATAACGAAAAGTAAAAGATAATTATGGTTAGAGCTTGCATACCTGAGGTTGCTACAACTTTGAAGATGGATAAGAGAGAATGACAATGAAAAAGTTAAGAAGTGAAAGTGTGAATGGTAAAAGTGAAAAGAGTGAAGAGTGTATAGGGTTTAGTGAGATAAAAAGGTGAAAAAATCTGAAAAGGTAGGGCTAAAACGAGGCATAAAGGCTGGTAGGTGAGTAAGTGAGGTCTTTTAATTGTCATAAATGCAGGTTTGGCCACTGCGCATTCGCTTAGCGAACTTTATGGGTTTCATTATTTGCTTAGCGAACATAGGTCGCTTAGCGGACTATGCATTAGTTCAGAATTATGCACTTTTGACAAATGTTTTTACCAGCCCCTTTGTGGTCCTTTAAAGTTTTCTAACAAAAGAAAAGTACTTACAAAGTCGGGTTTGTTGGTGTAAGCCCTAGAGGTCAATACTTTTGGTACTTGTATCGAATTATTTATTAATAATAAAAGGTTTTTTCTTTATTATGTTTGTCTAATAAAGTCCCTAGAATAGATAGTCCATTTAATGTATCAAGTGTGATTTAATCATGAGATCACATTAAACATAAGGACACTATTCTTAAAGTATCCATAGTCGAGCTTTATTGTGAAGTGGGATAACATTAAAGCATTAAGACTATTATGTATATGGACTGATGATCATATCTCATGGATCATGGATAAGGAGTTATCAAGTCTTAAACATAGGTATGAATATTAAGAGTAATATTTATACTAGATTGACCCGCTATGAGAATATTATATAGAATGTTATGCAAAGTGTCATAAGTTATTCTCATGGTGATAATGGTGTATACCACCCTTCGACCTAAAACCACTATGGATCCTAGATGTAGAGTCAAGTGCCTTATTACTGATCAAACATTATCCGTAACTGGATGACCATAAAGACAGTTGATGGGTACTCCACGAAGCATGCTAAGGGACATGAGTGACCTAGATGGAATTTGCCCATCCTGCGTAACAGGATAAATGTCTATGGGCCCAATATTGAACTGGACAAGGATGACACGGTCTATGCCTTGTGTTCAATATAGACATAAGGGCAAACGGGTAATTATACACATAAGTATTATCACAAAAGGATTTGTCAGATCACATGACATTTTCGTGTCTTGGGTAGCGGTGATGTGTTGCTAGATACCACTCAATGTTTATTATGTTAAATACGTGATTTAATATAATTGCCAATGCCGCGAAAACCTACAGGGTCACACACAAAAGGACGGATTGATGAGAGATAGAGTAACTAAGGAATACCGTAATGTACGGTGCACTTAAGTGAATTGTAGAACATCGTAAGGTACGATGTACTTAAGTAGAATACGAAATATGGTAAGGTACCACGCGCTTAAGTGATTTTGGCATATTATAAGATATGGGTCACATACACTTGAGTGGGCTTTTTTCGCTTGCAGTCCACACAAGTGGTTCTATAAATAGAACCCTTGTGTAGAAGCATCTGTGCAGTTGCAATTTCATTTCTCTCTCTCTCTCTCTCTCTCACTCACTCACTCAAGGCCTTCATTCATAGCATCTAGCACTGAGATTGAAGGAATCCGTTCGTGTGGACTGAGTAGAGGCGTTGTCATCATTCAACGTTCGTGATCGCTCCGTAGATCTGCATCAAAGGTTACAATCACCACAAGAGGTAACGATTCTATCACCGATCATGCCCATTCATAAGGATCACTAAAGGAGAAATTTTAAATTCCATTGCGTTATGGATCGCTCTTCACCTTTAGTGGTATCAGAGCCACTTACAAAACCATGCATCTGATAGCTGTTTATTTTCTGTATTTTCTGTATTAATACGATTAAAAGACAGAATGAATCAAAGAATAAACGAGTAATTAAATTTGGCATCATGTGTGTACGATTTGGATGATTGATGTTGACTATGCTTCGGAATCCGACATTAGTATGGTGAAGCAGCGATACATTGATCGTCCATAGGTTATGCAATTGAGATCGATCAAGTTATATATATGATATAAGTATTCCTGATGCAAAATACGGTATATATGATATACCGTTTCTATTTAGTTCATTCAAACACTTAATGGTTGTTTTCCTTTGAGCGATCAATGGTCGTTTGCTTCTTGATCCGACATTAGTATGGTGAAGCAATGACATGTTGATCAATCATACTGAATTAATAATCGAGGTGTGTTTGACGGTCTGAAATTGGTGCATTAGGGTTAATGACGACACAAGGGTTGTGTTGTCAAAGAGTTATGCGATTAGGGTTGTGACTGCGCAAGAGTTGTGCTTTAAAGTATCAAGTGTTGATGCGAAAAACGACATCGGTTTCAAATGAATTGTTCATTAAAATTTTCGGCCAGGGCCGCTACCCCCTTGACCCCCGTCCCGCTGACCGGGCAGCGGACCCCCGGCGAACTCTGCGTAGTGTGATCGGTCGCCGAAATTTAACTTGGTTTTAATTAATTAAAAGAATTAAAATTAATAATAATAATGTGTTTATTATTATTGTCTTCTGGTGATCGATTATGGCCTTAGTTTTCCTTTATTTTGTTTTGGGTTTTTAAAATACGACCTGCGTGTCGTGCCTCTCTTTTAATCTCTTAATGTAACTTCTTTTCGCATATCACTCGCTCGTATGTAAAACGAGTTTCTTTTATGTAATGTAATGTTATGAAGAAAGAGAAGAATTCAATATCAAAGGAGGACAACCTTGAAGATCTTGCTTGGAGAAGCTTAGATTGTTATTAGGTTAGCTTAGGTTCTCTCATTGGCTTGGGAGAACAATTGCGCTAGGGGCCATAACTGTTTCATTATGTATGTTGATGCATGTGAATGTATGTTGATGCATGTGAGAGACGATTTATATGATAAATAAGCCGGTGAGATCAGAATAATTGCAATTTCCCTCAAATTAAATATTAAGTTTAAGCTTTCCAAGTTTTAGCACTCATCAAGACTAGTATCGGATAATGTAGGTTTCGCCTACGCAAGGTGCATGTTCTATATTAGTAAGGTGCGATGGGATAATTGTAATATCCAATTGCTAAAATAATGGGTCAAACTTAACTAAACAAATTATAATAAGATTATATGTGTTTAGAAGCAAGAGTTGGAAATGATCCATGTGATGGAATGGAATAAGGAGTTATTCACCCAACTAAAATATTCGAGAGTTGTATTAGATACAAATCGAAGGAGTTCCTACCTAAATAACCTAGTTTTGTGTAATCCGCCTACGTGGACTTAAAACAAAGTGAAATGTGGATCTCGACCCACTAGAAAATCTTTCAACGGGATTTTCCGAATCAAATGGTGAGGGTCATTTGTTTTGAGTAAAGTAGTGGGAGCATATTTAATTAAAGGCCTAATTAAATATGTTATTGATACTTATATTTTCATTATTTTCATGTAGATTACCATGACAACAAACACCTCTAACAATATTTTGAGATTAATCCTTGACAAGGAAAAATTGTTTGGGACAAATTTTCTGGATTGGCACTGAAATCTGAGGATTGTCCTCAAACATGATAGAAAGCTGTATGTCTTGGAGAAACTTGTTCCTGAGGAACCTCCTAGTTCTACACCTAAGGCAGAAAGAGATGCTTATAAGAAGCATGTCGATGATGCCAATGAAACTGCTTGTCTCATGCTAGCTACCATGAACTCAGAGTTGCAAAAGCAACATGAGAACATGGCAGCGTTCGATATGATCGAACACCTGAAGATGATCTATCAAGAGCAAGCAAGGCATGAAAGGTTTGAAATTTCAAAAGCCCTTTTTCAAGGCAAGTTAGATGAGGGAGCCCCTGTAGGTCCCCATGTGCTCAAGATGATTGGGTACGTGGAAAACCTTGAGAGGTTGGGTTTTCCCCTCGGAAAGGAACTTGCGACTGATTTGGTCTTGCAATCGTTGCCAGATAGATTCAGTCAATTTGTCTTAAATTTCAATATGAATGATATGGACAAATCTCTTCCTGAACTGCTAGCCATGTTAAGAACTGCTGAGCAGAATCTGAAGTCAAAAGGGAAGTCCATTCTGATGATCGGAAATGGAAAGAGATAGAACAAAAGACCCATCAAGCAGGGTGATAAAGGTAAAGGCAAGGAAGTTTCCAAACCCAAACCCACTGTTGCTGCTTTGAAGCCTAGTGGAGGCATAACAAAGGAAGACACCTGCTTCCATTGCGGTAAGACCGGACACTGGAAGAGAAACTGCCCAAAGTACCTGGAAGATAAGAAGAATGGAGTAGAGACTTCAACTTCAGGTATTTTTGTTATTGAAATTAATTTATCTACTTCTGCATCATGGGTATTAGATACTGGAAGCGGTTCTCACATTTGTACCAATGTGCAAGGGCTAAAAAGGAGTAGAGATTTGGCAAAAGGTGAAGTTGACCTACGAGTTGGCAATGGAGCAAAGGTTGCTGCTTTAGCCGTAGGAACTTATGTATTGACTTTACCTAGTGGTTTAATAATTCAGTAGAGAACTGTTATTATGTACATGCAATTAGCAGGAATATTATTTCCGTTTCTTGTTTGGACAAGTTTGGTTTTTCATTTATAGTAAAGAACAATTGTTGCTCAATTTATTTGAATGATATATTCTATGCTACTGCACAAATGAACAATGGAATATATGTCCTTGATCTTGAAATGACTATTTATAACATTAATACTAAAAGGATGAAACCTAATGAGTTAAATCCAACTTACCTTTGGCATTGTCGATTAGGCCACATAAATGAGAAACGCATTTCCAAACTCCATAAAGATGGACTCTTGGACTCTTTTGATTATGAATCATATGAGACTTGCAGATCTTTTTTAATTGGAAAGATGACAAAGTCTTCATTCACAGGAAAAGGTGAAAGAGCTAATGATCTTTTGGCCCTCCTACATACTGATGTATGTGGACCACTGAACATACCAGCCAAAGGAGGTTTTCAGTACTTCATCACATTTACTGATGATTTCAGTAAATATGATTATGTGTATTTAATGAAACACAAATTAGAGTCCTTTGAAAAGTTCAAGGAATTAAAGAATGAAGTACAAAACCAACTAGGTAAGGATATTAAAACTCTTCGATCAGATCGAGGTGATGAGTATTTAAGCATAGAGTTTGATGACCATCTGAAAGAGTGTGGGATCCTATCCCAACTTACTCCTCCTGGAACACCTTAATGGAATGGTATATATGAGAGAAGAAATCGAACCCTGTTAGACATGGTCCGATCCATGATGAGTCACGCCGATCTTCTAAACTCCTTTTGGGGACATGCACTATTGACAGCAGCTTACACACTTAACCGTGTTCCATCCAAAAAGGTTGAGAAGATACCATATGAGATATGGAGTGGTAAGAAACCACATATGTCTTACATGAAGATTTGGGGTTGTGAAGTTTATGTGAAACGACAAATTTCAACTAAGCTTGAGCCCAAATCTGACAAATGCTTATTTGTGGGGTATCCTAAAGAAACAAGAGGGTATTACTTCTACAATCCTTCTGAGGGCAAAGTGTTTGTCGCTCGAACTGGAGTTTTCATAGAAAAGGATTTTATTTCCAAAGGAATCAGTGGGAGGAAAGTAGAGCTTGAAGAAATTCAAGAATCACAAAGCATTGATACACCTATGGAGGAATTAGAGCAGGAAACACAAGTAGTTATGGAAGAGCAACTTGCTCAAGTATAACAAGACCAGCGTAGGTCAAGCAGGATACATCACCTACCTGAGAGATATGGATATCTCATAACTGATCAAGGTGATGTATTACTCATGGATCAAGATGAGCCTGTGACCTACCAAGAGGCCATAACTGGTCTCGAGTCTGATAAGTGGCTAGAAGCCATGAAATCTAAAATGGATTCCATGTACACAAACCAAGTTTGGACCTTGGTAGAGCCTCCTGTAGGAGTTAACCCTATAGGATGCAAGTGGGTCTACAAAAAGAATATTGACATGGATGGTAAGGTACATACCTATAAGGAAAGACTGGTTGCAAAAGGATATAAACAAATTCATGGGGTTGACTATGATGAAACCTTTTCACCAGTTGCAATGCTTAAATCTGTTCGGATTTTACTTGCTATCGCTGCATATCATGATTATGAAATATGGCAGATGAATGTCAAAACTGCTTTCCTTAATGGGAATCTTCTTGAGGATGTGTACATGACACAGCCTGAAGGATTTGACATATCAGAAGAAGCCCAAAAGATATGTAAGTTACAAAGATCAATCTATGGATTGAAGCAAGCTTCCAGAAGCTGGAATCTTCGTTTTGATGAAACAATAAAACAATATGGATTCATTAAGAATGAAGATGAGCCTTGTGTCTTCAAGAAGGTTAGTGGGAGCATGATCGTTTTCCTGGTATTATATGTAGATGACATATTACTCATTGGAAACGATGTCCCTACCCTGCAACAAGTAAAGTCTTGGTTGGGGAAATGCTTTTCTATGAAGGACCTAGGTGAAGCAACCTATATATTAGGAATCAAAATCTATAGAGATAGATCACAAAAACTGCTTGGCCTAAGTCAGAGTACGTACATAGACAAAGTGCTGAGACGCTTTAATACGCATGATTCCAAGAAAGGATTCATACCTATGCAACATGGCCTGTGTCTATAAAAAACACAATCCCCTTCAACTAAGGAAGAAAGGGGTCGCATGAATAAGATTCCATATGTATATGCAATAGGATCTATCATGTATGCCATGTTATGTACTCGACCAGATGTCTTGTATGCTTTAAGTGCAACGAGTAGATACCAATCTGATCTTTGTGATGCTCATTGGGTAGCTGTCAAGAATATCCTTAAGTATTTGAGAAGGATTAAGGACTCATTCTTGATATATGGAGGTCAGGAAGAGTTGGCTGTAATTGGATACACCGATGCTAGCTTCCAAACAGACAAGGATGACTTTAGATTGCAATCTGGTTATGTGTTTTGCTTAAACGGTGGCGCTGTGAGTTGGAAAAGTTCAAAGCAAGATACAGTTGCTGATTCTACAACCGAGGCCGAGTATATTGCAGCCTCAAGTGCAACAAAGGAAGTTGTTTGGATCAAAAAGTTCATTAGTGAACTTGGCATAGTTCCTAGCATTGTGGATCCCATTGGTCTCTATTGTGATAACAATGGTGATATCGCACAAGCCAAGGAACCTAGATCTCACCAACGATCCAAACACATACTTAGGCGTTATAACCTCATTCGAGAGATAATAGATAGAGGAGATGTGAAAATATGCAGAGTACCTACACTTGACAATATTGCTGACCCATTGACAAAGCCTCTTGCGTAGCAGAAGCATGATAGCCATACTAGACCTATGGGCATTAGGGGTATACCTGATTGGCTCTAGTGCTAGTGGGAGATTGTTGGTGTAAGCCCTAGATGCCAATACTTTTGGTACTTGTATCGAATTATTTATTAATAATAAAAGGCTTTTTCTTTATTATGTTTATCTAATAAAGTCCCTAGAATAGATAGTCCTTTAATGTATCAAGTGTGACTTAATCATGAGATCACATTAAACATAAGGACATTATTCTTAAAGTATCCATAGTCGAGCTTTATTGTGAAGTGGAATAACATTAAAGCATTAAGAATATTATGTATATAGACTGATGATCACATCTCATGGATCATGGATAAGGAGTTATCAAGTCTTAAACATAGGTATGAATATTAAGAGTAATATTTATACTGGATTGACCCGCTATGAGAATACTATATAGAATGTTATGCAAAGTGTCATAAGTTATTCTCATGGTGATAATGGTGTATACCACCCTTCGACCTGAAACCACTATGGACCTTAGATGTAGAGTCGAGTGCCTTATTGCTGATCAAACATTATCCGTAATTGGATGACCATAAAGACAGTTGATGAGTACTCCACGAAACATGCTAAGGGACATGAGTGACCTAGATGGAATTTGCCCATCCTGCGTAACAGGATATATGTCTATGGGCCCAATATTGAACTGGACAAGGATGACCCGGTCTATGCCTTGTGTTCAATATAGACATAAGGGCAAAAGGGTAATTATACACATAAGTATTATCACAAAAGGATTTGTCAGATCACATGACATTTTCGTGTCTTGGGTAGCAGTGATGTGTTGCTAGATACCTCTCAATGTTTATTATGTTAAATACGTGATTTAATATAATTGCCAATGCCGCGAAAACCTGCAGGGTCACACACAAAAGGACAGATTGATGAGACATAGAGTAACTAAGTAATACCGTAATGTACGGTGCACTTAAGTGAATTGTAGAACATCGTAAGGTACCATGTACTTAAGTAGAATACGAAATATGGTAAGGTACCACACGCTTAAGTGATTTTGGCATATTATAAGATATGGGCCACATACACTTGAGTGGGCTTTTTTAGCTTATAGCCCACACAAATGGTTCTATAAATAGAACCCTTGTGTAGAAGCATTTGTGCAGTTGCAATTTCATTTCTCTCTCTCTCTCTCTCTCTCTCTCTCTCTCTCACTCACTCAAGGCCTTCATTCGTAGCAGCTAGCACTGAGATTGAAGGAATCCGTTCGTGTGGACTAAGTAGAGGCGTGGTTATCATTTAACGTTCGTGATCGCTCCGTAGATCTGCATCAAAGGTTACAATCGCCACAAGAGGTAACGATTCTATCACTTATCATGCCCATTCGTAAGGATCACTAAAGGAGAAACTTTAAATTCCACTGCGTTATGGATCACTCTTCACCTTCAGGGTTGCCTCCCCAAAAGCGTTCGTTTATCGTCATTAGCTTGACACATTGTTGCTTTTATGGTTCGTTCAACAAAAATGAGGTGGTAACTCGATCAATCTCACCACCTACGTATAACTTTAGTATTTGGCCGTTAACTATCTAAGTTGCATTAGTGGTTAGATATTCCAGTTCAATTGCTCCATACGGCCTGATGTCCTTTATTTGGAAAGGTTCGAACCACTTTGATTTAAGTTTTCCGAGAAATATTCTCAACTGCGAGTTAAAGAGTAGAACCATTTGTCCTACTTTGAAATCCTTGGGCAGAATCCTACTGTCATGATATCTTTTCACCCTTTCCTTGTATAATCTTGAAGATTCATATGCTTGTAGCCTTAGTTCATCAAGCTCATGCATTTGTAGTTTCCTTTTTGCATCGTCTAGTTGTGAATCAAAATTTAGAGACTTTAAAGCCCCAAAAGCCTTGTGTTCTAATTCAATCGGTAAATGGCAAGATTTACCGTATACCATTTGAAATGGAGTAAGACCTATTGGTTCTTTGTAAGCAGTGCGATATGCCTAGAGAGCTTCATCAAGCTTTAACGACCAATCTTTTCGTGATGTTGAAACTGTCTTTTCTAAGATTCTCTTTATTTCACGATTAGATACTTCTGCTTGTCCATTCGTTTGTGGGCAATATGGTGATGCAACCTTGTATTTTACCCCGTAATGTTCAAGAGCTCTTGCACCTTGTGCGTTGCAAAAATGAGAGCCTCCATCACTAATTAACACTTTTGGTGTACCAAACTTTGTGAAGATGTTTTCTTTCAAGAATTTCACCACTGTTTTGTTATCTGCTTTAGGTGACGCAATAACCTCTACCCATTTGGATACGTAATCAACCGCCACTAAGATGTATTCATTGTTGAAAGATGACCAAAAAGGCCCAATGAAATCAATCCCCCAACAATCAAATACCTCTACCTCCATCATACTTTGTAATGGAATTTCATTTCGCTTGGAAATTCCACATGCCCTTTGACAATCATCACACTTCTTGGCATGTTCATATGCATCTTTGAATAGAGAAGGCCACTGCTTGTAGGACTTTGGTTGCCGTTCGTTCTCTAAGCAGTGTGATATGCCCAAAGAGCTTCATCAAGCATTAACGACCAATCTTTTTGTGAAGTTGAAACTATCTTTTCTAAGATTCTCTTTATTTCACGATTAGATACTTCTGCTTGTCCATTCGTTTATGGGTGATATGGTGATGCAACCTTGTGTTTTACCCCGTAATGGCAAGATTTACCGTATACCATTTGAAATGGAGTAAGACCTATTGGTTCTTTATAAGTAGTGTGATATGCCCAGAGAGCTTCATCAAGCTTTAATGACCAATCTTTTCGTGAAGTTGAAACTGTCTTTTCTAAGATTCTCTTTATTTCACGATTAAATACTTCTGCTTGTCCATTTGTTTGTAGGTGATATGTGTCGCTACCTGAAAAATACAGTGTGCGAAAAAACAACCGGCGAAAGAAAATGACAGAAGAGTCGCCACCGTGCGTTATTTATCCCAAAGGAGGGAAAGCAAACACTCGAAGTAAACCTGAAAAAGGAAAGGAAAAGACAAGGTCTCGCAACCAAATCTTGGGTTCGGGAGTCGGTTATGCGAAGGGAAGGTATTAGCACCCCTACGCATCCGTAGTACTCTACGGGATCCACTTTTGTAGTTCTTGTCTAAAGGGTGCGAGTTTATCTTGTGCTGTTTACTAAAAAAGGGGTTAAATGAAAATGACTCGTGCGGATGTCGCATCCACTGCATATGTATCTCATCTGAATATGAGAATCAGAGTCTTCGTAGCTTGGCTGACCTATGGGTTGGGGGGATGTGTGCTCGCTAAGACATCGCGTCTTATGCCTACGTATCTCATCTGGAATGAGAATCAGAGCAAGCCGTAGTTCGGCTAACTACGGGGTTATGGATTGGGTTTTGGACGAACGACGTCACTACGCAATCTACCGGATGCTCGACCTTTGGAGACTTACTCACATGTAGTAGAAGGAGTAAACGTGTGTTTAGGAGAAGAAAAATCAATGAAGGGTTAGGGTTTGGGATGCTCATGTAAAAAGGCAGTCCTTGACGAAGGAACCGCGCTACCTGTGGGGATACGAACACATACAAAACAAACATGTATAAAGTAAATGTGCCAACAAGGCAATCATAATAAATCTCCCAAATGGTATCCCACGAGCAAAGTGGAATATCCAGCGAGCTATCCCTGCAAAAGTCATGTGAGCCTTCACAAAAACTCAACAAAAGGGTTAGTGAAACACGATAAGCATTTTTTTCATGGATAACAGTATGGTTTCAGAAACCTCAAACCCTGTGGCATACACTTCAGAAATTAAACGATTAAGCATTCAAGGCATTATTTATACACTCATACATAATTATGAACCCGTGGGTAAAAACCTAATGAAATTTATCCATCATACCTCAAACATTCAAAGTATTCAACTTCAAAGCAAAAGGTAATGGGAACAAGGGCAAACCTGATTGGAGAGCTTGATTGAAATTGAGTTGCACCTGGTGAGGTTTACAAAACAACCTTTAGGGTTTATGTGAGGCAGAGGTGATTCTGTGCAGTTGAGTTCCCTTCAGGGTTTGGAGGCTGCTCTGAGTTCTCTGTCAGGTTTCTCTCTCTAGGTTTTGTCCAGGGTTTTGTTCCAAGGAAACCTCAGAGTGTTTTGCTTCCCTTCCTTTTTCTGTCTGTTTTGTTTCAATGAAACTCTAGTATTTATAGGCTAATATTGGTAGCTTAGTGGGATTTTGAGAGAGGTCCAAGTTTGAGATTTTTTCTTTTATTTATTTATTTAATTATTTATTTATTTAATTTTTTTTTTTGAAAAAATATTCTGATTGCCATGATGAAATGCAAATGCTAAATGACCTAAAAATGAATGCATGCATGAGGTGTAAAGCGTATGCTTCCAGGAAAAATGAAGGGTAAATTTTGGGGTATTACAGCTGCCCCTATTCAATCAACTGGAGACTTGGAAATAAGATAGCAGCGGCTTTCGTGCTTTCGAGGTATCAAGGGATTGAGTACAATAAAAGTCCGAAAATTTGCACTGAAGTGCAGTGAAGTAACAATGCCTGTCAGAATCGGCAAAGAGGTGGTCTTGAAAGAAGAATCTGTCTGGTACGGTGAGAGTCAGTCTGAATACCGAAAAAGAATGTTAACCTGGATACCAAAATAAATGATAACACAGAAATAACTATGGCCTGAATGCTGCTCATCAGTCTGAATACTGGAAATGACTTCGATCTGAACATCGGAAGATATGAGATTATTAATATCGGTCTGAACACCGAGAGGCTGGCCTGAATGCCACAAGTTGCGTCGACCTGAACGTCGGAAACTTCTTCGATCTGAACATCGGAAAATTGGCCTGAATGCCACAAGTTGTATCGACCTGAACGTCGGAAACTTCTTTGATCTGAACATCGGAAAACTGGCCTGAACGCCACAAGTTGCATTGACCTGAACGTCGGAAACTTCTTCGATCTGAACATCGGAAAATTGGCCTGAACGCCACTTCGGTCTGAATACCGGAAACTTCATGCCTGTCAGCATCGGCAGAAATAGGGAACGATAATAGAGGCGGCGCATGGGCCAATGACACTTGCTGGGGATAACAAAGGTAAGTCATGAACAATCTTCAGTCTGAGTACTGGAAACAACTTCTGGCTTATCACTTGGGATACCGAGAATGTTTTATGCTTACATGCGTATGTTTGAATTTTTCAATGGCGTAATGCTCCATGAAAATGGAAATGCTACGCGATTTGGGAGGATGCAATGCAATATGATTCTACATGCATGGATGCGAAATGCTGGGGAGAATGCCAAGCTGAGGCAAGGGGATCTGCTGGGGAAATGATCACCATCTTCTGGACCCTGGCAAGGCTGCTGGAGATGCACAGCGTAAAGAATTCTGTGGGGAAATGACCCGCCACACGGTGTTCTAGCAATGACGAAATACCGAGATTCTGACTGGGGAGAGAACGAAACTGAAAACCCGCTGTTGAGGAAAGCGATAGTGGTTCTGGCAACCACGATCTGCGAGAGATGACTCAGCAGGGGAAGCAAACATCGATACGGTACCGAGGTTCTGCTTCAAGGAAAGAAACCATGGATTTGGCATTGTGATTATTAATCTGGCCTCGAACTCTGAGGAGCAGCCGCTTCTGCTGGGAAGATACAGTCTGGCACTGTCAACTCCGCTGGGGGTATATAGTCTGACACTGTCAACTCTACTGGGGAGTGTATAATCTGAAACCACCGCTTGTCAACTCTATTGGGGAGGTACAGTGGTGAGAACCTGCTGGGGATTGAAGAATCCAACGCTCTAATCAGCTCTGCAGGGATAAGATACCGAATTCGTCTGTTGGTGGAAAACATTCACGATCATCTGCAGGGGATTTCAAGGAAATGCCCCGAGGGTACCTGTTCTGAATAGACGATCCAAAGCACTTAAAATTTACAGCAATTTTAAATGTTTATTAAGCATGTACCTGTAAAGCTCTTATGTGTCATGATGCAATGTTTATCAAAAAATTCGGACGTCATTTTTGCAAACAAAACAGTAAAATGAAAATGAAAACAGAGATATACTGAATAACATGATTTTATTGATTGAATGGTCTCTGAATAGGCATTTACGTCAGGAAGCAATCCCTGGAAAGAGGTAATCGCACAACAGATAAAAACAGACATTAATCTAATGGCAATGTGAAATGGATTTCTATTGGGTTCCAATTCTGCTATGACTTGCTCGTCTTCAAGATCCTCCAGATGATCAACTTTTCGAAAGAGTGATTGGACTGTTTCCTATCCTTCAAAAGTTTCCAGTCATTGACACGAGATGAGATTCAGAACTACTCAGAACGCACTCATTCGCTTAATCCCTAACTTTTGCCTGGATCGCCCTTTTCGGGTTTTCAATCCACCGGGATACCCATTTTTGCCTAAGTTGCCTTTTCAGGTTTTCAACTTACCGGGTGTACAATCTTTTCACTTTTAATCCCTAATTTTTGCCCGAACCTTTTTCATTTTCTTGGTTCACCGGGATGCCCATTTTTGCCTGGACTACTCTTTTTATTGTCCAGCGGGTCTATTTTATGCGAAGTATTTTTTAACTGCGTCTGAGTTCACCGGGGAAGTGAAGTTTTCACCATCCATCGTTGCAAGCATTAAGGCCCCACCATCAAAAACCTTGGTGACAATATACGGTCCATCATAGTTTGGAGTCCACTTGCCCATGTGATCTGTCTGAGGAGGAAGGATCCTTTTCAACACCAAATCTCCGACCTGGAAGCATCGAGGACGCACTTTCTGATCAAAGGCTCTCTTCATTCGATTTTGATACAACTGCCCATGACAAATGGCTGCCATTCGCTTCTCTTCGATAAGACTCAACTCATTAAACCTTGTCCGAATCCATTCAGCTTCGTCTAATTTGACATCCAACAGGACTCTTAGAGAAGGAATCTCCACTTCAACAGGTAGGACTGCTTCCATACCATACACAAGGGAGTAAGGGGTTGCCCCGGTCGATGTACGTACTGAAGTAAGGTACCCATGCAAGGCGAAGGGTAGCATCTCATGCCAATCTCTGTACGTAACGACCATCTTCTGCACAATCTTCTTTATGTTCTTATTTGCTGCCTCAACAGCGCCGTTCATCTTAGGGCGGTAAGGGGAAGAATTGTGATGCTGAATGTTGAAGTTCTGGCACAACTCCTTCATCATTTTGTTGTTGAGATTAGAACCATTATCAGTAATGATTCTTTCGGGAATCCCATAGCGACAAATGATTTCTTTCTTGATGAATCGGGCAACCACATGTCTGGTGAGCTTCGCAAATGACGCTGCTTCGACCCACTTGGTGAAATAGTCGATGGCAACAAGGATGAAGTGATGCCCATTGGAAGCGGTCGGCTCAATCTTTCCAATCATATCGATGCCCCACATAGCGAAAGGCCACGACGAAGACATCACATTCAAAGGATTCAGCGGCACATGCACCTTATCAGCATAAATCTGGCATTTATGGCACTTCCGAGCATATTTGAAACAATCAGATTCCATGGTCATCCATTAATAACCTTCTCTCAACAATTTCTTAGCCATTGCATGTCCGCCGGCATGAGTACCGAAGGAGCCTTCATGAACTTCCTGCATTAACATGTCTGCTTCGTGTCTATCCACGCATCTAAGCAGAACCATGTCGAAGTTCCTCTTATACAACACATCGTCTTTGTTCAAGAAGAAACTGCCTGTCAATCTTCTCAAAGTCTTTCTATCATTGTTGGATGCCCCTGCAGGGTACTCTTGATTCTTCAGAAAGCACTTGATGTCGTGATACCAGGGCTTGTCATCAACTACCAATTCAGCAACAAACACATACGCGGTCCTATCAAGGCGCATAACATCGATCCTGGGAGCATAGTTCCACCGGATCACCGCGATCATGGAGGATAGAGTAGCAAGAGCATCTGCCATCTGGTTCTCATCACGAGATATATGGTACAGCTTTACTGTTGTGAAGAAAGTCAACAGTCTTCTCGTGTAATCTCTGTAAGGGACCAGATTGGGCTGGAGAGTGTTCCAATCACCATTCACTTGATTGATTACCAAAGCTGAATCTCCGAAGATGTCCAAAGTCTTGATTCTCAAATCAATGGCTTGCTCAATACCCAAGATACAAGCTTCATACTCAGCTTCATTATTGGTGCACTCGAAAGTCAGATGAGCGGTGAAAGGCATGTGGGCACCTTTCGGAGTTGTAATGACGACACCAATTCCACTTCCTCTGGCGTTGACGGTCCCATCAAACATTAAAGTCCACTTTTTGTCTGGATCAGGTCCCTCTTCAACAACTGGCTCTTCACAGTCTTTCATCTTGAGGAACATGATGTCTTCATCTGGAAAATCAAACTTCATCAGCTCAAAATCTTCAACCGGCTGTTGAGCAAGATAGTCTGACAGAATACTCCCCTTGATGGCTTTCTGGGAAGTATACTGGATGTCGTATTCTGTCAGTACCATTTGCCAACGAGCAACTCTTCCGGTGAGAGCTGGCTTCTCAAATATATACTTGACTGGATCCATTTTGGAGATCAGTAAGGTTGTGTGAGACAACATGTATTGTCTCAATCACTTCGCAGCCCATGCAAGTGCACAACATGTTTTTTCAAGCATTGAGTATCTCGACTCGCAATCTGTGAATTTCTTACTCAGGTAGTAGATGGCATGCTCTTTCCTACCTGTCTCGTCATGTTGACCGAGAACACAACCCATGGAATTGTCCAGTACTGTCAAATACATAATCAACGGTCTCCCTGGGACCGGAGGCACAAGGATAGGAGGATTCTGCAAATACTCTTTTATCTTCTCAAACTCCCTTTGACAATCATCACTCCACCTGATAGCGTGATCTTTTCTCAACAATTTGAATGTTGGCTCACACGTAGCTGTTAGGTGAGAGATGAACCTTGCAATGTAGTTCAACCTCCCTAAGAAACCACAAACTTGTTTCTCTGTTCTTGGCTCAGGCATTCCCTGTATCGCTTTCACTTTGGCCGGATCCACCTCAATCCCTTTCCCGCTAACAACAAAACCCAGTAGTTTTCTAGATCTCACCCCAAAAGTACACTTGTTCAGATTAAGCCTCAGCTTGAATTTTCTTAAACGCTCAAACAGTTTCTGCAAATTCAACAAATGTTCTTCTTCTGTCTTAGATTTGGCAATCATATCATCAACATAAACCTCGATTTCATGATGAATCATATCATGGAACAAAGTTACCATCGCTCGCTGATATGTTGCTCCGGCATTTTTCAGACCAAACGGCATCACCTTGTAGCAGAAGGTGCCCCATGGGGTATTGAATGTTGTCTTCTCCATGTCTTCTGGTGCCATCTTAATTTGATTATAGCCAGAAAAGCCATCCATGAAGGAGAATACCGAGAACTGAGCTGTGTTATCCACCAAAACATCGATGTGAGGTAATGGGAAATCATCTTTAGGACTAGCTCTGTTCAGATCCCGGTAGTCAACACACATCCGTACCTTTCCATTCTTCTTAGGTACTGGAACGATGTTTGCAACCCATGGAGGATAATTTGTGACTGCTAGAAACCCTGCATCCAACTGTTTTTGCACTTCTTCCTTTATCTTGACATCCATCTCTGGTCTTGTTCTTCTGAGCTTCTGCTTGACCGGAGGACAACCTTCTTTGAGCGGCAAGCGATGTACTACGATGTTTGTGTCAAGCCCTGGCATGTCCTGATAAGACCAAGCGAAGATGTCAACATACTCTTGCAGCAATTCAATCAACCCCTTCTTCACATTGTCTTCCAAAGCAGCCCCTATCTTGATTTCTCTCTTGGCGTCCTCGGTGCCGAGATTAATCACTTCAACAGACTCTTGATGCGGTTGAATGACCCTTTCCTCTTGTTTTAATAACCTGGTAAGTTCTTCAGGGAGTTCACAGTCTTCATCACCCTCTTCTTCAGCTTGAAAGATTGGATTTTCAAAGTCGAAGCGAGCCATAGCAGAACCATTATCAATAGGATCCGGTGATGTGCATCTGCATGAGTGATGGTATGTGCTTATGAGTGTGAAAAAAAAGAAAAAAAGTGGAAACTAAACAAAACATTGCCATTTTTTTTGAAAAACTGCAAAAATAGAAAGACAGGGAACAAAATATTTGAATGCAAAAAGACGTCCTTTATTTATGATAAAAAATGCAAGTGTCACATAGATGAGCCCTACAATGAGTCATTACGCCCTGGCGGAACGTAAGACTTGGATATGCATGAATAAACAAAGAAAATTACTCCTCCAGACAAGTGGCTTGGACAATCTCCTCAGAAGACCAATTGTTGAGAACTTCACCCAGGATCCTCGGACGCACCCAGTTATCGATGTCGCAATCACTATCCCCATCTTCATTGTTGACCGCAAAGACTAATTTGACTTCTCCTTCAACCATGTTAACGTTGGCTCCACCATGCTGGGGCATGGGATTGTTGATGACATTAGGAGCTAGTGCAAAGTTAACGGCCTTTGAATCAATGAGGTCCTGAACTATGTGCTTAAAAGCTTTGCAGTTCTCAATATTGTGGCCAGGTGCCCCAGAGTGGAAGCTACACCTAGCGTTGGCGTCATAACCCACCGGAAGCCTACCAACGGGAGGAGTCAGAGTGCGCAACTGCACAAGTTGTAGTTGTTGAAGACTAGAAAGCAACTGAGCGTACGGAATTGGAAGAGTGTCGAAACGCCGGTCCATCGTCCTTGGCCTCGGTTGATAGGCGGGCCTGTTACCCGGTTGTTGTGGTTGGTACTGAGCTGGTTGGCGCTGTGGTTGTTGTTGTTGTAGTGGTGCTGCAACTGGAATGGTCACAGCCGCAACATACGGTTGCTGATGATAGTTCTGAAAGTTATTCCTCCGGTTATCCCTGTTCTGATAAGAAGATATGGCACTTGCATCCCCTTCTCTCCTCTTCTGTCCCTGAATGAACGGCTTCTTCACCCCTGATGAGGATCCACCTCCATTCTGGGTCTTGTATGTCCTCAGATAATTCTCCACCCTCTCTCCGATAGAGACTACATCAGCAAAATTGGAGGCATTGCAACCCACCAGGCGCTCCAAATAAGGTCCTGACAGAGTGTTCATGAACATGTTAGCCATTTCCTTCTCCAACATAGGAGGTTGAACACGGGAAGCTGTTTCTCTCCAGCGTTGAGCGTATTCTCTGAAGCACTCATTGCTTTTAAGAGACAGATTTTGAAGTTAAGTTCTGTCCGGAGCCATGTCTGCATTGTACTGATACTGCTTCACGAAAGTCTCAGCCAAATCCCTCCAGCAATGGATGTGGGCTCTGTCCAGCCTCATATACCATTCCAGGGATGCCCCAGCTAGGCTGTCCTGGAAAAAGTACATAAACAACTTTTCGTCATCGGAGTATGCAACCATTTTACGGAAATAGGCTTGCACATGGGTCTTCGGGCAAGAGTTGCAATTGTATTTGTCAAATATCGGGACCTTGAATTTCGGTGGCACTCTCACACCTGGGACCAACCCCAAGTCAGCAACATCTACTCCCAAAGGATTCTGTCCTTCCACTGCCTTCAACCTCTCTTCCAATCTTCTAAACATGGGGTCCACACCATGACCCATACCAAAGTCTTCCTGCAGCAGGGGGAACTGATCGTCCTGATCATCATGAACGGGTTGTTGACCGGAGGTGACATGTAGGATTGGGATAGGCCCCGGTCCATTGGGTCTATTAGCCTCTCCAGCTGGAGGATCAATCACCGTCTCTGGTTGAGCAGGGAGATTCCTCTGGATCATCTGCCTGAGCTCTTGCTGTCCCTGAGCCACCCCTTGAACCACATCCATGAATTGATTCATGCGGATTTTCATCTCGACGAACTCTGCCTGTAGGCTTTCCATTACTCTCTGTTGGTTTCTGCGGGTACCGTACCGGTGAATGCCTGGGTCAGCTATCCTGCTGATGGAACACCAAACAAATTGATAACACTGTGGCGGTACCTGTTATGCAAGACATGCTAATGAATATGTAAATGCAATGACATGTTTATCAATTCCAAAGGTATTCTACCCCCTTGATTCCAGTCTCTCAATAGATAAACGATGTAAAAAAAAAGACTAAGCCGTTGATGAGAACCAAGAAAATTCCGACTAGAATCAAGTAGAAGATATAAACCCCACAAAAATGGATAAACATGTGTGAATGATTATGAATGCAAAATGATGTGATGCAAAATGATGTGAATGCAGTGCAATGGCGTGGGAATCAGGATCGCTGTATCTGCTTGAACATCTGTCAGGTTGCACTGTCTGGAGAGAAATTAAGAGCACACCAAACAAAGGTCATGGGATGGATCATGTTATCCTTAATATCAACCACCCATTTTGGTGGATTATGGTTTACACCTTATCAACACCCAAGTTTCATTGATATTAAGGATACCTGATCGGATCAACCATGAATCAAGGGTTTGTTGCAAGTCACGAGCATGGAGTTTAGGTTAAGAACCACCCAAAAGGAGTGTACTAAGGTTTAAACCTGCCAAACATGTTCTACAAAAGGTTCCCATAGTCATAATCCCATCTTTCGGATATTATCGGAGGAACGACTACTCGTATTCCAAAAATATTCTCAAGAGAGACTCTTATGAGTGTAGTATCGCGTAACAATCGTATCAAATCTTACACTTGAACGACTTTCGCACTACGTCCTACGAATAGGCCAAGATGGGTTTGGTAAACTAAGGTCCTCGGCTTCTAAGGTCTATATTGGTAAAAGTAATGTCTAACCACAACTTACTTGTGTGACATTATTGATCTCAACATGACCTCCACCAAGTGAATGGGCTTGCAAGTCAACTTGCTAAGGAATAACTCCACACAAGTCGACAAGACTATGCCATTCTCCTATCCTAAGTGCACTCGAGTTCGGGTATAGAACTCATCTCACAAAGATCACCAAGCAGCCATAGCCAGCCAACAGATACAACAATGATATGTACACAATGCAATAAGGTAAAACAGGTAAATAAATAACTGTACAAAAGCATGAACACCCAATAAACAAACAAACTACAAAAGCTAGGAGGGACTCGCTTAGGGAAACCGGTCGCTTAGGGAAACCGGGTCCCCAACAGAGTCGCCAGCTATCGCAACCTGAAAAATACAGTGTGCGAAAAAACAACCGGCGAAAGAAAATGACAGAAGAGTCGCCACCGTGCGTTATTTATCCCAAAGGAGGGAAAGGAAACGCTCGAAGTAAACCTGAAAAAGGAAAGGAAAAGACAAGGTCTCGCAACCAAATCTTGGGTTCGGGAGTCGGTTATGCGAAGGGAAGGTATTAGCACCCCTACGCATCCGTAGTACTCTACGGGATCCACTTTTGTAGTTCTTGTCTAAAGGGTGCGAGTTTATCTTGTGTTGTTTACTAAAAAAGGGGTTAAATGAAAATGACTCGCGCGGATGTCGCATCCACTGCATACGTATCTCATCTGAATATGAGAATCAGAGTCTTCGTAGCTTGGCTAACCTATGGGTTGGGGGGATGTGTGCTCGCTAAGACATCGCGTCTTATGCCTACGTATCTCATCTGGAATGAGAATCAGAGCAAGCCGTAGTTCGGCTAACTACGGGGTTATGGATTGGGTTTTGGACGAACGACGTCACTACGCAATCTACCGGATGCTCGACCTTTAGAGACTTACTCACCTGTAGTAGAAGGAGTAAACGTGTGTTTAGGAGAAGAAAAATCAATGATGGGTTAGGGTTTGGGATGCTCATGCAAAAAGGCAGTCCTTGACGAAGGAACCGCGCTACCTGTGGGGATACGAACACATACAAAACAAACATGTATAAAGTAAATGTGCCAACAAGGCAATCAGAATAAATCTCCCAAATGGTATCCCACGAGCAAAGTGGAATATCCAGCGAGCTATCCCTGCAAAAGTCATGTGAGCCTTCACAAAAACTCAACAAAAGGGTTAGTGAAACACGATAAGCATTTTTTTCATGGATAACAGTATGGTTTCAGAAACCTCAAACCCTGTGGCATACACTTCAGAAATTAAACGATTAAACATTCAAGACATTATTTATACACTCATACATAATTATGAACCCGTGGGCAAAAACCTAATGAAATTCATCCATCATACCTCAAACATTCAGAGTATTCAACTTCAAAGCAAAAGGTAATGGGAACAAGGGCAAACCTGATTGGAGAGCTTGATTGAAATTGAGTTGCACCCGTGAGGTTTACAAAACAACCTTTAGGGTTTATGTGAGGCAGAGGTGATTCTGTGCAGTTGAGTTCCCTTCAGGGTTTGGAGGCTGCTCTGAGTTCTCTGTCAGGTTTCTCTCTCTAGGTTTTGTCTAGGATTTTGTTCCAAGGAAACCTCAGAGTGTTTTGCTTCCCTTCCTTTTTCTGTCTGTTTTGTTTCAATGAAACTCTAGTATTTATAGGCTAATATTGGTAGCTTAGTGGGCTTTTGAGAGAGGTCCAAGTTTGAGATTTTTTCTTTTATTTATTTATTTAATTATTTGTTTATTTATTTATTTAATTATTTATTTATTTAATTTTTTTTTTTGAAAAAATATTCCGATTGCCATGATGAAATGCAAATGCTAAATGACCTAAAAATGAATGCATGCATGAGGTGTAAAGCGTATGCTTCCAGGAAAAATGAAGGGTAAATTTTGGGGTATTACAATATGGTGATGCAACATTGTGTTTTACCCCGTAATGTTTAAGAGCTCTTGCAACTCGTACTTTGCAAAAATGAGAGCCTCCATCACTAATCAACACTCTTGGTGTACCAAACTTTGTGAAGATGTTCTTTTTCAAGAATTTCACCACTGTTTTGCTGTCCGCTTTAGGTGACGCAATAACCTCTACCCATTTGGATACGTAATCAACTACCACTAAGATGTACTCATTGTTGAAAGATGACAGAAAAGGACCGACGAAATCAATCCCCCAACAATCAAATACCTTTACCTCCAACAGACTTTGTAATGACATTTCATTTCGCTTGGAAATTCCACATGCCCTTTGAAAATCATCACACTTCTTGGCATGTTCATATGCATATTTGAATAAAGAAGGCTAATATAATCCTGCTTGTATAACTCGACGAAATCAATCCCTCAACAATCAAATACCTCTACCTCCAACACACTTTGTAATGGCATTTCATTTCGCTTGGAAATTCCACATGCCCTTTGACAATCATCACACTTCTTGGCTTGTTCATATGCATATTTGAATAAAGAAGGCTAATAGAATCCTGCTTGTATAACTTTGCTTGTAGTTCGTTCTCCGCTATAATGGTCGACATATGGTGAATTATGGAAATTCCACGTGATGCTTCTAGCTTCCTCTCTAATAACACATCTTCGTAACAACCCATTGTATCCAATTTTGAATAAATACGGATCATCCCATACATAATGAATGGCATCATGCAAGAATCTCTTCTTTTGTTGCCAATTGAGATCTTCGGGGATGAGACCGGAAGACTTATAATTTGCAAGATCCGCAAACCAAGGTCTTTCCTCAATCATGAGCAATTTTTCATCTGGAAATTCTTCAAGTACCTCTCTTTCTTCTTTTGTAATCTCGAGATTCACCAATCTTGATAGATGATCCGCAACCAGATTTTCTGTGCCTTTCTTGTCACGGATCTCTAAATCAAATTCTTATAGTAGGAGCATCCGTCAGATTATTCATGGTTTTGAATCCACTTTATTGATCAAGTACTTGATGGTTGCATGGTTAGTATAACAAATAATCTTGGAACCTATGAGATACGATAGAAATTTTTCTAATGCGTACACTATAGCAAGCAATTCTTTTTCTGTGGTTGCATAGTTAACTTGTGCATCATTTAACACTTTGCTTGCATAATGTATAACATGAAAAACTTTAGTTTTTCTCTGTCCTAAAACAGCCCCGACCGCATAATCACTTGCATCGCATATGAGTTCAAAATTGAGTGTCCAATCGGGTGCAACGATTACCGGTGCTATAATTAATTTTTCTTTTAGAATTTCAAAAGAAATTAAACAATCTTTATCAAAAATAAATGACCTGTCTTTGTTGAGGAGATTGCTTAATGGTTTTGCGATCTTTGAAAAATCCTTGATGAATCATTGATAGAACTCGGCGTGGTCAAGGAAACATCGAATTCCCTCGATGTTGGTTGGTGGTGGCAGCTTTTCAATGACATCAACCTTAACTTTATCTACTTAGATTCCTTTGGCTGAAATTTTATGTCCTAGTACAATGCCTTCGGTCACCATAAAGTTGCATTTTTCCCAATTCAATACCAGATTCGTCTCCACACACCGTTTTAATACGATATCCAAGTTTTTCAAGCATAATTCAAATGATTTACCAAACACTGAGAAGTCATCCATGAATACCTCGATGCACTTTTCGATTAAATATGAAAAAATGGCCTGCATACATCTTTGAAATGTTACTGGTGTGTTATATAGATCGAAAGGCATTCTTCGATATGCGAATATTCCAAAAGGACAAGTGAAGGCTGTTTTCTCATGGTCTTTGGGGTTTACGGTGATTTGATTGTATCCTGAGTACTCGTCATTAGAACTGTTGTCCGAATAATCTCTCCAACATTTGGTCCATGAATGGAAGCGGGAAATGATCTTTTCTTGTTGCCTGATTGAGTCGTCTGTAATCAATGCACATACACCATCTGGTTACCATCTAGGTTGGAATCAACTCATTTTTTTGGTTTGTTATTACCGTCATACCACATTTTTTTGGTACGACTTGCACAAGACTTACCCAAGCACTATCTGAAATTGGATAAATCATACCTGTTTCTAACAGCTTGACTACCTATTTGCGTACGACCTCCTTCATTGTTGGATTCAAACGCCCTTATGGTTGGACAATTGGTTTATAATTCTCTTCCATCATGATTTTGTGCTTATAGTATGATGGACTTATGCTCTTCAAATTTGATAGCACCCAACCGATTACACCTTGATTCTCTTTAAGGACTTGGACAAACTTCTTTTCTTCATGGCTGGCCAGAAGTTTGCTAATTATTACTGGTTTCTTGCATTCATCATCAAGGAACACATACTTCAAGTGATCCAGTAATAATTTCAATTCCAATTTGATGTTCTTTTCCCCTGGATCTTCTTTTAATTCCTCAATTTTGGCTTCCTTCGATGGTATTTCTTTTGCTGAATCCAGTTCTGTTAAGCACTCATTGGGATCCTTTTCTTCTTCCTGATCGAGAACATTAAAAATGTTCATGAGGGCTCTTTCTAATGGTGCTGTCAAGTGTGTTTGTTGCTGTATTTTTTGTATTTCTTCATTAATTGCATCAACTCGAAAACAAGCTCCCTTATCTTTGGAATGTTTCATGGCGTTAAAGAGGTTGAAGGTAACTTCTTCATCTTGAACACGTACTTTCATTAAACCGTCATCAATGTCAATCATCATGCGTGCAATTTTCATGAAAGGACGTCCCAAAATTAATGGCACGCCATCGTCTTCCTCTATATCCATGACAACAAAATCAATAGGAAATAAAAACTTATCTATCTTAACCAGCACGTCTTCGGCAATACCGGATGGCCTTGTGAATGATTTGTCGGCTAGTTGCAAAGTCATCCTAGTATTCTTTATATCCAAATCACTAATTCTTCGTATTACTGAAAGTGGTATGAGGTTGATACTTGAGCCAAAATCAATCAATGCTTTTCCAACATTTACGTTTCCAATTGTGACAGATAATATGACTCTTCTTAGGTCTCTTTCTTTATGTGGAAGTGTTCGTCGAATGATCACACTACAGCTTGCGTCAAGATGTGTTGTTTCTTCATTAGTGATCCTTCTCTTCTTGGTGAGAATTTCCTTCATGAATCGTGCATACGTAGGCATCTGTTCAAGTGCCTCCGCGAAGGGAATATTGATTTGCAATCGCTTGAAAATATCCCAAAATCGAGCGTATTTCCTTTCTTTATCTTTTTTGGTTGGAGCATGAGGGTATGGTAGATTTTGTACTGGTGGATTTATCATTTTTCCTTTTTCCTCCCTTGTTTTCTGATTTTTCTGGCCTTCATTCGTTTTGTTCTCATCTCCACCCTTTCTCTCTTGCTTCTTTTCAACTACTTCTCCTTTATTATTGTTTGCTCACTCTTTCTCCTTTTCTTCTCTTTCCTTTTCTTCCTCTTCTCTATATTCAACAACACTCCTTTCATTTTCCTCGCTGTTTGTATTCAACATTTTTCCATTTCTTGTTGTTATTGCCTTGCAATATTCTTTTGGATTTGGTTGTGTTGTGGTTGTGAAGGTGCCTCCTTGTTGCTCCGACAGTTGCTTGGCAATTTGTTCGACTTGCCTTTCCAGGTTTTTGATCGAAGCGTCAGTGTTTTTATGATTTGCCATAGATTGTTGCATGAATTGTTGCAAGGTATCTTCACGTTTGGATGTTCTGTCTGGTTGATTTGCATTTTGTTGGTGTTGATAGTTTTGATACTGATTTGGCCTGCTTGCTGTCCTAGAATCTTGTCTCCAACCTTGACCATAGTTAGTGTTGTTTCCACGTTGATAATTTGGGTTGCCCTGATATGGTGCTTGCCTTTGTTGATTCCCTATATAATTGACCTCTTCATTGATTGGAGGGCAAAAACCGGTTTGATGGTCTCCCGTACATCACTTGCAAAAAGCTATTTGTTGTGGTGCACCTATAAAACCGTGCATTTCCTTAAGTTGTTGTGGTAATTTGGACAACTGTTTTGTCAATTCTTCTACAATTTGAGTGAGCAGTTTGTTTTGTGCTAGTATTACATCGTTCATACCTAATTCTAGCATTCCATGTTTCTTTTGTGTGGTTCCCTGATTGTATTGGACTTGATGATCAGTGAGAGCCTCGGTTGACAATTAAGACTGCTTCTTCTGCATTTTTGCTAATAACGATCCATCGGCTGTTGCGTCAAGTAAGAGTTTTGGCTGTGGCTGCAATCCTTTACGGAAGATGTGGATTTGTGTTAGGTTGTCAAAACCATGATTTGGACATTTATGTAGCATGAATTTGTAACATTCCCAAGCTTCACATAAAGTTTCATTTGCGGATTAAGCAAACACGACAATAGCCGTTTTAGCATCCATGAACCGATTGTGAGGGAAGAATCTGTTAAGAAAATTCTCTTCCAATACATTCCAATTGGTCATGGTTTCAGTAGGTTGGTCAAGATACCAATCCTTTGCTTTTCCGATCAAGGAGTGTGGACATAATCTCATGAAATCAGCTTCCTCTTCTGCTTCAGGTGCACCTAACGTACCAGCCAATTCATAGAACTTTGTGAGATGGGTGTATGGATCTTCATGATCCAACCTGCAAAAGGGTTAGCGTAAATAATTTGCAGAAGCCTTGTTTTAACTTCAGTTTGTTTAGTGGCTGGATTGGTGGTGAGACGGGCCAATCGCCTTGGACTGCTTGCACAAGGACCGTTAACAGTCTCATCTGCCATGGTTTATGTGATAGGAGTTGTTGATAAAATATAAATGAATTCTTTTTGTTTGGTTACTTGCTTTTGCTTCTCTGTACGTCTTTTATTCTTCCAGGTTGTTTTTTCGATCTCGGGATCAAAAGATATTAATTCCCTTGAGTTTGTACCTCGCATACACAAAGTGTTGCAATTTCTAACCAACAAGTGTTAGGAGAAAGTGAGATAAAGTATATTTGTAAATATATACAGTATTTTGAACAAATATTCAAACTTAAAAGATAACAATACTCGTTATGTTCGAAATATCTATACGCCAATCCCCGACAACGACACCATTTTGATGTGGAGTAAATCAAAAGAAGTATTTTGTTATCGTATCCACAAAGACTGTAGCGATATTACCAACGTTTATGTTTACTAATATAGTTTAAGTTCAAGTTTTTTTTTGGATAGTTTAAAGTTTCAATAGAAAGTAACAGTGAAACATAAGATATACAGAATAAAATAAATGAAATTGTAATATGTCAAGTTATCTTGCAGGGATTGGATGTCCTCTACCGTTCACGTATGCAATATACCGATTAATTTTGGCATAATCATGTGTTCGTTCATATTTCCACATACTTTTCAAAATAACATGTATGTCTACATGAAAGTTTCAAGATTTTAATTGGCTTGTTGAATCGATGATGTCTCAACCGATTAAACAATCCAATTGTATGAAAAACAAGTATTTGGAGGTGGATATTAAAACTAACTCTATGTCTAGAAATTAGAATTTAATCGATTCATTATCTTTGGTTCATGAATTAGAAAGCAATTGTCATTAGATCGAATTCATAAAATTTGGCGGTAATAACAAGATAGAATCAATAATCATGAAAACATGTTTATATTAAAAATACAATCGATAAATATACATACGATTATGGTAGATTCTTTCAATCCCTGCAAGAGGAGGAGTTTAGCTAGCCATTTTCATGGTAGCTTGTACAAAAAGGAAGAATTGGAGATGAAGGAGCATCAATGACGATTCCTCGATCCTTGATGCGTATACAACTCTCTTTTATAGAATACACTAAATATTACAAACTGTTATCAATGAAAAACTAGATATCTTTCTACATTGCTCTTGATCTCTTTTTATATTGGTTCTGACCGCCTGAGTTCCCTTAGCGAGTTTAAGTTTCGCTATGCGAACTATCATTTCTTCTCCACTAAGTCTCTGAGCAGTCAAACCGCCTTCTAGGGACCGCCAATATTTCTAAGCGAACTTCCTTTCTTCTCCATTAAGTTTTGAGTTGTCCAACCGCCTTCCAAGAGCCACCAAACTTCGCTAAGCGAGGTATAGTTCGCTATGCGAGCATCCTTCACTGCTCTTCGCTGCTAGCGAATTGGGATGATTTTGCTACTGAATTGGTTTTGCTAAGCGAACAGATCTCGCTTAGTGAATCAGGCCTTCACTAGTTCTTTATTGCGCCTCGCTGCTAGCGAACTGGAATGATTTACTACTGATTTGGTTTCACTATGCGAAACAGAGCTCGCTTAGAGAATCATGCCTTCGCTGTTTCTTTGCTTGCAACTCGCTGTTGGCGAACCTGGAAGTTTTTACTTCTGACTTGGTTTCGCTAAGCAAATTAGAATTCGCGTAGCAAAATAGAACATGCTTTTTGTTTGGCTTTTCCCTTCCTTTGATTCATTCCTGCAATAATTAATCACACATTGTTAAAAATATCATTTTCTTAATAAAATGTGTATTATTTCATGAATAAATATTTTCTTAATTCGATAAATATTATTTTTCATAAGTGAATTTTATCCACTTTGGACCTTCCACAAAAATCAAACTGCATACTATCAAAAGGTGCTAGTTGAAGTAACTATTTTAACAACGGTAGCAAGTTGTAGTTAATATTATCATAATTATTAAGATGTAACTATGAGAAGGTTCTTAGGAAGAGGCACTTTTTTTCCTTTATTTTCGTGTAGCTAAATAAGAAGTACGATCCTGCGGATAAGCATCACATTGTTTGTAGATTTGATTATTTGGTGTATCATGTTGGATTAATTTATTATTAATTAGGCGTGACTCATGTAAACAATATTTGACTTAAATAAAAGACACCTAAATGTGATGATTATTTTGGTAGATGGATAATTAAGTCAATGGGGTTTTATTTTGAAATTCAAAATACAAATCCCTCTTCTCTCTCTTCATGACTGTTGGGACATGACTCTTGGGGTGGAAAATGACTGTTGGAATAAAGTGTCTATAAAAGGACACATTTAGGCAACCAACACCAACTTTTCTCATTCCTTCTCATTTTCTCACAAATACACAAAAGTATCTTCATCATCAAAGATACAAATAAGGAAGAAAGAAGAGAGGAGAAAACAATTGCAAACAAGATCAATAAATCAGACAAGAATCGACGTCATGGATCCGAGTACGCTTTTACGGTTTTATTTATAGAATCTAAAACACTGTGAAAATCATGATATCAAGATCCAAAACATAAAATTTTGCTAACAGTTGGTATCAGAGCTTTGTTACGGTATTATGATTTTTCGGTGTTGATTATCGATATTATGATTTTTTTAAGTAGTGATTGTTTAATGAGAATTATAGTTTATATTAGAAAGTATCATGATATGTATGTATGCTATGCATAAAATTGCTTTTGAATTTTTTCAAAGACGTTACGGTGATGGCACTGGAATTTATATACATGTTCCAGAATTTCCAATGCATGTGTTAATAGACAATCCAAAATATCCTATATGTGTAGTATATTCATTTACGTAACTTCGTATATAAAGTCGTTTATTTTTAGTTATGTTACCTTTTCAAATTTTGCGTGTTCATATCCTGGTTTGATTGAGTTGCAACATTGCCATGCTAAATCTCATTTAAATGTTACTGTTTTAAAATTGTGTATCGTTATTTTTTTTAATAGATATAATTTATTGTTTTGAAATTATTATATTAAAAATTTGCAACCACCAAAGTGATCAAATTTATTAAAGTGTATAATTTTAATCCGATGCTATACAAATAACATGTTTATGTTAAATAATAGTATTTATTATTATAAGATATATAGAGATCATCCAAAGATGAATCATGACTTATAATTAATAAAATTAAAATTTTTATCATACTTGTTGCTTGTATATCCAAAGATAGACATGCATGTTCTTTTGAGTATGTTATTGAAATGTATGTAGATATCACCCAAAGGTGAATTTAGATACATGATTAAAGTTAAAATTAGTTTGAATCCATGAAGTTTATTCAAAGCATTAACACATGAGCACGTGTAAATGTTTGCAGTTGCTACTAATATGTTTGCCTTGGGCAACGCAATGACAAAGTTCAATGGGCTAAACTATGCTGATTGGTCTGAAAAGATTCAGTTTCAACTGGGTGTTATGAACTTGGATATGGCATTGATAATGGACGAGAAGCCCGCAGCTATTACGGAGGACAGTACGGAAGATGAAAAAGCTCTTCTTGAGGATTGGGAAAGGTCCAACAGGTTGTCTTTGAACTTGATGCGGATGACGATGGCTGACAATGTTAAGCCATCTATACCCAACACTGAAAATGCAAGAGAATTCATGAAAAATGTTAAAGAGTATTCAAATTCTGAAATCACTGACAAATCTGTTGTGGGAAATTTGATGAGTGAGTTGACGACTAAAAAGTTTGAATGGTCTCAACCCATTCATGATCATGTAACTCAAATGGGAAATTTGGCAGCAAAGTTGAAGTCCTTTGGTATGGATGTGAGTGAATCTTTTCTTGTACAGTTTATAATTAACTCGCTTCCTCTTGAGTTTGGACAGTTCCAGGTGAATTACAACACCATCAAAGAAAAATGGAACTTTCAAGAAATTAAGGCCATGTTGGTTCAAGAAGAAGGGAGGCTAAAGAAGATGAAAGATCATTCCGTTCATCTCACGACTCATGATGGAGCCAGTTGCAGTAAGGTCAAGCCCGACAAGAAGGACAAGAAGAAGGGAAAAGCTCCTCTAAAGGTTATTGAGGGCGGAGTCCAAAAGGAAAAGAAATGTTATTTCTGTAAGGAGAGCGGACACTTCAAAAAGGATTGTCCTAAAAGGAAGATGTGGTTCGAAAAGAAAGGTATGTTTTATGTTTCCATAAATTTCGAATCAAATCTTATTGAAGTACCAAATAATACTTGGTGGCTTGATTCGGGTGCGACTACTCATGTTTCACATATTATGCAGGGATTCCTTTCGATCCAAACCATAAAAGAAAGTGAAAAGTTTCTTTATATGGGAAACTGAATGAAGGCACGAATAGAGGAAATTGGGACGTATAGATTGGTCTTAGATACTGGATATCATATAGATCTGAAAAGTTGTCTTTATGTACCTGGGTGTGCTAGGAATTTAGTTTCTGTTGCAAAGTTGGATGAATTGAATTTTAATTTTAAGATTGGAAACAGTGTATTTACTTTGTTTAAAGATACATATTATTATGGTTCTGGTACTTTAGTTGATGGTTTATATCGTTTTAATCTTGATGTTAATTTTAAAGAATCTCTATTTAATATTGAACAGATTGTTGGTAGTAAGCGAAGTACAAATAATGAGAGTTCTGCTTATTTGTGGCATCAAAGGTTAGGTCACATATCTAAAGAAAGAGTAATGAGGTTAATGAAAGGTGAAATATTACCTCAATTAGATTTTGGTGACTAGAATATATGTTTGGATTGCATTAAAGGAAAACATTCCAAACAAATATCTAAAAATTCGTCTACAAGAAGCAGTGAACTCCTTGAATTGATACACACTGATATTTGTGGTCCTTTCGACGTCCCTTCTTGGGGAGTAGAATAAAGTATTTCATCACTTTTATTGATGACTTCTCACGTTATTGTTACTTGTATTTATTGCATGAAAAATCTCAATCAGTGGACATGCTAAAAGTATTCATTGATGAGGTGGAAAGGCAATTAGATAAAAAGGTAAAGATAGTGAGGTCTGATAGAGGTGGTGAGTATTATGGAAAATATAATGAGAAGGGACAATGTCCAGGTCCATTTGCAAAGTTCCTCGAAAGTCGTGGCATATGTGCACAATATACTATGCCGGGCACACCACAACAAAATGGTGTGGCTGAGAGGCAGAATCGTACTCTCATGAATATGGTTAGGTCAATGTTAAATCATAGTAATGTACCTTTATCATTGTGGACCTACGCATTAAGGACCGCTGCGTATTTGATTAATAGGATTCCTAGCAAGGCAGTTCCTAATACTCCTTATGAACTATGGACGGGAAGGAAACCTAGTTTGAGGCATCTTCATGTTTGGGGATGCCAAGCCGAAGTAAGGGCGTATAATCCACATGAAAAGAAACTTGATGCAAGAAGCATTAGTGGGTTTTTCATCGGGTATCCTGAAAAATCGAAAGGGTATAGATTTTATTGTCTTAATCATAGTATGAGAATAATTGAGTCTGGTAATGCTCGGTTTATTGAAAATGGGCAGTTTAGTGGGAGTGAGAAATCACGTAAAGTGGATATTATGGAGACCCGTGGAGAATCTTCTTCACCTAAAGAATCTTCTCAAGTTGTTGTCCCTCTGGTTGTGGTACCGTCATACAACCCAAATAGGCAACAAATTAATATTCAAAACCCACAAAATGAACATATAGTTGAAGAACCAGTTGACAATGTACAAGTCACAAATGAGCAAGAACAAGTGACTGAAGAAACACAAGAAATAACAGTAAGAAGGTCTGAAAGGCAAAGGAGACCAGCTATTTCAAATGATTATGTTATTTATTCACTTGAACATGAATGTGACTTGAGCATTGATGAGGATCCAGTATCATTGAAACAAGCCATGGAAAGTGTCAATTCTAAAAATTGGTCCAATGCTATGAAAGAAGAGTTAAAATCAATGAGTGACAATAATGTATGGGATCTAGTTGAGTTACCTAAAGGTTCAAAACGAGTCAGTTGCAAATGGGTCTTTAGGACCAAACGAGACTCGAAAGGTAATATTGAAAGATATAAAGCTAGACTTGTCGCCAAAGGTTTCACTCAAAAGGATGGTGTTGACTACAAAGAAACCTTTTCTCCTGTTTCAAAGAAAGACTCTTTGAGAATTGTTTTGGCTTTGGTGGCTCATTATGACTTAGAACTTCACCAAATGGAGGTAAAAACCGCCTTTCTAAATGGTGACTTAGAGGAAGAAGTGTATATGGCTCAACCTGAAGGTTTTGTTACTGCAGGAAAAGAAAATTTAGTGTGTAAGTTAAAGAAGTCAATATATGGATTAAAGCAGGCTTCTAGACAATGGTATCTTAAATTTAACAATACTATTTTGTCATATGGTTTTGTAGAGAACACTGTAGATCGGTGTATCTATATGAAGGTCAGTGGGAGCAAATTCATAATTTTAGTCTTATATGTTGATGATATTTTACTTGCTGCCAATGATTTTGCTTTGTTACATGATGTAAAGAAGTTTCTCTCCAATAAATTTGAAATGAAGGATATGGGTGAGGCATCATATGTGATAGGAATAGAAATATTCCGTAATAGATCACAAGGACTATTGGGAATGTCTCAGAAAGGCTATATAAATAAAATTTTAGAGAGATTCAGAATGGACAAATGCTCTGGAGGGACATTTCCTATTCAGAAAGGGGACAAGTTTAGTCAAATGCAATGTCCCAAAAATGAATTAGAGCGAAAAGAAATGAAGTCTATTCCCTATGCATCAGTGGTTGGGAGCTTGATGTATGCCCAAACATGTACCCGACCGGATATTAGTTTTGCTGTTGGTATGTTAGGTCGATATCAAAGTAATCCTGGAATGGATCACTGGAAAGCTGCAAAGAAAGTTCTTAGGTACTTACAAGGAACCAAAGATTACATGCTCACATATAGAAGGTCAGATCACCTTGAAGTGGCTGGCTACTCAGATTCAGACTTTGCAGGATGTGTGGACTCAAGAAAATCCACATTTGGATATGTTTTTCTTCTGGCTGGAGGAGCAATATCATGGAAGAGTGGAAAACAGTCCATCATTGCTACTTCTACTATGGAGGCAGAATTCGTGGCATGCTTTGAGGCCACAATTCAATCATTATGGTTGCGGAACTTCACCTCAGGGCTTGGTATTGTCGACAGTATAGCTAGGCCGCTAAGGATTTATTGTGATAATTCTGCAGCTGTGTTCTTCTCTAAGAATGATAAATATTCCAAAGGTGCTAAACACATGGAATTGAAATACTTATCAGTGAAAGAAGAAGTGCAGAAACAAAAGGTGTCATTTGAACATATTGGAACAGATTTAATGATAGCGGATCCGTTAACTAAAGGTTTACCGCACAAAACATTTATTTGTCATGTAGAAAGGATGGACATTATGTAAAAGTCCTTGTTAACATTGTATTATTTTTGGTATATATACAAGTATAGTTTAATGTCCGTATTGTATGACAATTGTGAATTCAATTAAAGTTATGTTTCTGTTGAGTTTTGACATCCATATTATATTATACATGTTATTGTAATATGTGATGACTAGGTGTCTTTGAAAAGACATGAGAGACACATTATTGTATCCCCTAAAGTTATTTGAATTGAATTGATTCGTGATACATGGAAGGAATCAAGTTGATGAATAATTTGTGACCGCCATGATCCGATCATTTCAATTCATTAAAGATAATAACTTGGTGCTTTCAATGAATGGTGCACAATTATGGTATAAGATTGAAACATCAAGATGTCACATGAGTCAAGTGGGAGACTATTGGATTAATTTATTATTAATTAGGTGTGACTCATGTAAACAATATTTGGTTTAAATAAAAGACACCTAAATGTGATGATTATTTTGGTAGATGGATAATTAAGTCAATGGGGTTTTATTTTGAAATTCAAAATACAAATCCCTCTTCTCTCTCTTCATGACTGTTGGGACATGACTCTTGGGGTGAAAAATGACTGTTGGAATAAAGTGTCTATAAAAGGACACATTTAGGCAACCAACACCAACTTTTCTCATTCCTTCTCATTTTCTCACAAATACACAAAAGTATCTTCATCATCAAAGATACAAATAAGGAAGAAAGAAGAGAGGAGAAAACAATTGCAAACAAGATCAATAAATCAGACAAGAATCGACGTCATGGATCCGGATACGCTTTTACGGTTTTATTTATAGAATCTAAAACACTGTGAAAATCATGATATCAAGATCCAAAACATAAAATTTTGCTAACATATCAGCGACATTTGTGCGTATGCTTTGAACTGCTGGACACAAACCTGAAAGTTATTAACTTCTGTTCTGTTTAATACTTGTCTGATTTGACTTTAATCAATGGTAATGTATCAGAACTTGGATGATGTTCAAGTTCAATTGAATTGAAAATCTTGAATGAATTATGCTATGATGCTACCCTAGAATTGTTATCACTCAATCTTTGGATTTTGTGGACAAAAAGAACAAGATCTGTATCTAAATTATAGTTTTATATTTAAGATCATTGAAATTTTTTTGTTACTTATATTTGAAATCGGAAAGAGTATCTCTCTATGAACTATTAGTACATCTTCCATCATCTTTAAATTTTTATATTTTCCCTTGAATTTATCTTTCACAACCTAGACTTTAAAATTCATTTAATTTCTATGCACTTTACTTTTCAAGTCCTTTAAATTTCATTTACAATTTTCAAGTCATATTAATTTCATTTAAATTTATCTTATTACATCATTTACTTTTCTTACAAATCATACTTTTAAAGAAAAATCCAACCAATTTCATCTTTCAAACTCGAGTTAGTGAGAGACATTTTCAAAATCACTAAGTTAAGAGTTAAACATAAATCAAAATTCCACATTCACCTTATTTAAAACATTTTAAAAACAAATTTTCAATGTTTAAAAGTTAAAACTCAAGAAGTGAATGAAGTAACTAACTATGGATAACAATTAAACGAACGAACACCCACCAACGTTGTCACCCAACATAGCTCCAAGGAAAGAGATCCTTACTTTTCCAAAATGGCTTTCAAAAGTTTCTCTACCCTTTCACACACCACCACTCTCTTCCACAAACTCACTCATGCTTCTCCTTCTTCCCCAATTTCAATCCCCAACTCAACTTCCTCCATCTACATTCAAAATTCCCATAAACACACGCCATGTTTGAGTAAAAGGAAACTCAACCTTACCCTTTTGCTTTCACCCTTTCTATGGAGCGTTTTGCCTAATACACTCTTGTTAGCACAAGAATTATTAACTGCTGACCTTCAGAGATACACTGATTCCAAAGAAGGTTTCACTCTTCTTACACCCTCTTCTTGGACTAAGGTAAAATTATAAAATTCTGAACAATTCATTGTGTTTTTCTCATAAAAGAACAGTCTTTGATACTAATTGATGTGGTTGTAACAGGTTGATAAAGCTGGGGCTACAGCGTTGTTTCAAGAACCAAATATGGGAAGTAACAATATTGGTGTTGTGGTAAACCCCGTTCGTCTTTCAACTCTTCCAGACTTTGGGACTCCTCAATTTGTTGCTGATAAGCTTTTACAAGCTGAAAGACGCAAGGTATACATACACTCTTGTTCTTAGCATTGCTGCTTTTTGTTTATGCTCTTCATGAAATGTGTGCATAACTAGAACATTTCACTACATTACAAGGGAAAGACCACTTGAGAGACAAAAGAGTTGATAAATGGAATTTACCTAGGCTTGTAAGGGGTGCTGGGCTTAGAATTAACTCGACCTTACAAAACCGGGGGTCATATATTGTCATGATGTGGAGTGGAGACTCTTAACAGTCCTTGTTTAAACTTTCAAACTTAGATATGCTGTGTGTAGAATATAGATGATACAGCAAGATAGAAAAAGTAGGAATTGGATTGGCACTGAGTTTGTGTTCGGGAGACTGGAGTAGGCGGAGCAATACCGGGCTCCAACATCTCCACCGATTGGCACTGGGTTTGTGTTGGGGAGATTGGGGAGGGCGGGAGTAACTCTCACACCTGATGTCTTAAGGTTTTGGATGGAGATGTGACGTCTCCCTCTTGTGGTCCGGGAGCATTGAGTCCATTGTTGCTCATACGCTCCCTAATCTCCCCATCAGTTTGTTCGAATCACAAAGTGTCATTGTAATTTTGGTGCTTCAAGAAATTGACATTGTAACTGTGATTTTATCAAGCTCACCATGATTCTAAACAAGCACCAAAGACAAGCTCACCATGATTCTAAACAAGCACTAAAGACAAGCTCACCATGACTCTAAATATGCACTAAAGAACACACTGGTGTTGCCTCTATGGCTAACATATTTCATATTCATGATATTCATAAAGCACTTAGCGTCGAGGCTAACAAGTAAGATTAGGAAACACAAGAAGGTTTATTTCTCATAAACTCTACCTTATTTACATTAAGACCTAAATGTCTTTGTGTGCTAAGAATAGTGGATTGATACAGATATCTATGTTTTTGTACATATGGTTTTAACTTGTATTGCTTATTGCCTCGACGTTTAGGAAAGTACAAATGAAGCTGAGGTGATTGCAGTTGAAGAAAGATCAGGGAAAGGAGGTTTGCAAGTTTATGAATTTGAATACAAGATTGATAGTACTCGGGGAGGGATGAAGAGGATTTTTACTGCGGCGTTTGTGGCTTCAAGAAAGCTCTATCTTCTAAATATCGTTCACTCTGATAATCCAGAGAGCCCTCTTGATCCGGATAAAAGAATGATGTTAGAGCAAGTTCTTCATTCCTTTGATTCATCTAGTTAAACTCTTGGAGTAGAAAGTTCTATTCTTCTGATTTTTTCCCTCTTGATTTTCGATTCTTTAATTATTGCTACCGAGTTATGTTCAAATGTACTCTGAAAGCCATCCTCATAAACGAGCAAACTAAATTTTGTAGTGCATATTGAGCTAAATGTATTTGAACTTGTAATTACGTATTACTTCAACTCAACTTGTAAGATTTGGTTATCTGAAGTGAACTGAGGCTAAAGAAAGAGAACCAAATATTGTAGTATAAGAAAATGCATGATTTTGTTAAGACATAATATCAAGTATTGATTTGTTTATCAGATCTTAGGTTATGAGCCAATTCAATGATATGAGAAACTGATGGTCACTACTAGATCTTTTGTAGCCATTTAAGTGTTTGGTGGTGATTCCTATTTGACTATTAAGCTATGAAAATAGAGAAAATAAAATAAATGAGATGCATTGAAAAACCACAATTTTATATAATTCATTTTTAATTCAATTTTAGTCAATAAGAGACTAGTCACATTCACTTGAATATTTGAAATACTCCTTTCTTAAATCTCTCTTCACCGGCCAACATAGCACGCCCCTTAAGACATCATGCATGAGTCACTTATTTTATGTATTAACGTGTTCCCTTAAGACATCATGCATGAGTAACTTATTTTATGTATTAACGTGTTTTTATTTTTAGTCTCTAAAATATTTTTTTAAAAAATTAATTTTTAAATATTTTTAGTTTTAGTCTTTGAAAATAAAATGCATAGGAAAATTTGTAGATTTTCTACGGATTTTTTTACATTTTTAAAATTTACATGTTTCATGCGGATTTTATTTTGGATTTTTATTGTTGGAACTAAAATCAAAATGATTTTAACGTTCAAAAATTATTAAATAATTATTTAGGGACTAAAAACAAAAACACGCCAATTTACATAGACGATTAAGTATTTTATATATTATTTATTCTAATCTTTTTCCACTCATTCTTGGTTTTTTTAAAAACCAATCTCTTAATTTTACTGATATAGATGGAGCACAATGCCAGTCTGAGTTCTTAAATTTCATTGCTTTGAATTATGTATACACTTAGTACCAACAAAGACTAAAGCTTAACGGCTTAAGACTAGCTTGCATCATAAGAAAGTTTACAAACAAGTAGTTAACTAGCTTATTTTAAGTCTAACAAATTCTCTCCTAAACTGAACATTACTAAAAAAAAAAAAGCACTTAGTAATTGAGTTTAACATAACAAACAAGCAACTCAATTTAAATTTGACAAATCACGTTGACTAAATTTCTCCCTTAGTTTGCAAAAAGACTATCTTCAAAGGGTTGATCATGATGTCCCAAAGTTGATCTTATGAACTCCGATGGATCAACTTAACCACTCTTTCTCTTGTAAATCTTTACAGAAAGTGATATCTCACATTTATAAGTGTGAGATATTGGATCAAACTCTAGTATGATCGAATGATAGTTTTTTGGTTCGACAATTCGACAGGACCTTAGCATGCTATCTAAGGTTGTTCACATGCTGTAGTCGAAGTATGCTAGGATTGTTAGCATGTTGAATTGAGCTTGTTTGTTATGCCAAATTGTTTAAGTTATCTTGTTCTCTAAGTTAGCTTGTGTAATGTGATTGTGTGTAAAAACTCATTAGTTTAATATGTTAGTTTTCTTATAAATAACATACTAGTCTCTCACCATTGCATAACGCAAATCCTAATTAGGGTGAGAGAGGTTATTTGCTATTTTGTAACACTTGTAATCTTGTTTCAAAGAGAAAGTAAAGAATAACAATTTATAACCAATTTCATCGTGTTCTTATTATTTTCTTCTTTTCTACGTTTGTGGGTTTCTTACCGATCAAGAAACCAATTATACTTTATAATTCTGATATCATTTTCACAATAAAGTGGTGCGGTGAGCGTGGAAAAGATGTCGTCAACAAAGTATGAGATTGAAAAGTTCACCGGAGTGAACAATTTCAGTATGTGGCGCTTGAAGATGAAAGCCCTACTGGTTCAGCAGGGTTGCTTAGAAGCGTTGAAGGGAGCCGCAACCATGGATGTTGCGTTAAAGGATAAAGAAAAAATGACTATAATAGAGAAAGCCCACAACGCCATCTTATTGAGCCCTGGTGATAAGATTCTTTGACAAGTTTCGAAGGAGACAACGACGCTGAATCTTTAGGAGAAACTCGAAAGTTTATACATGACCAAATCATTGGGCAATCTCCTCTACCTCAAGCAAGCTTTGTATTCATTCAACATGAGTGAAGACAAAGTTTTGGCTGAGCAGTTGGATATGTTCAACAAGATGATTCTTGATCTTGAAAATATTGATGTAACAATCGAGAATGAAGATCAAGCGCTGTTACTGTTGTGTGCTTTGCCCAAAACACATTCTCACTTCAAAGAAACTCTCTTGTATGGAAGAGACTCTCTGGCCTTTTAAGAAGTTCAATCAACCTTGTGTTCTAAGGATTTGAATGAACGAAAAGAGCACATGCCATCTTCGACTGGTGAAGGTCTGTCGGTTAAGGCGAAATTCACAAAGAGAGATGACAAGTTCGACAAGAAGAAGGGTAAAAGTCAGCAGAAGTCTTATAGTGGTGATACATATGGTATTCAATGTTATCGGTGTAAGAAGGAGGGTCATATAAGAAAAGTGTGTCCTGAACGGATGAAAGATCACGAAGGTAAGGATAATTGAAACACAACCATTGTTCAAGATGATTTCGACTCATATGATCTTCTTGTGGTTTCAAGCGGTGACTCAAGTAAGTAGTGGATTATGGATTCAGGTTGCACTTGTGACATGACTCCAAACAAAGACTTGTTCGAGGAACTATGTGATCAAAATGGTGGATATGTATTGCTTGGAAACAATAAAGCTTGCAAGATTGCAGGTGTTGGATCTGTGAGGTTCAAGCTCTATGATGAGTCAATAAGGTTGTTGACTGAAGTCGGGTATATACCTGATTTGAAGAGAAATTTGATTTCTCTTGGTGAACTCGACAAGAAAGGATATGTTTTCTAAGGAGAGAAAAGTATTCTAAAAGTCATGAAGGGGTCAAAGAAAGTCTTAAAAGGCGTGAAGAAATAAGGCTTGTATACCCTTGAGGCTGAAGTTGTCAGTGGTTCTGCAGATGTTGCATCCACGAAACCTTTGTCAAAGACAGAAATTTGACACATGAGATTGAGCCATGTCAGTGAAAGGGGTCTGGTCGAATTGGGGAAACAAAATCTATTTGGTGGAGACAAAGTTGAAAAGCTGAAGTTTTATGAACCCTGTGTACTTGGAAAATCTTGCAGAGTGAAGTTCAATAAAGGAAAATAAAGAAAACATGGATCCCTTGATTACATCCATGTTGATCTTTGGGGGCTTGCGAGGTGTCCATCACATTCAGGAGCAAGATATTTTCTACCCGTAGTTGATGATTATTCCAGAAAGTTATGGGTATTCATCCAGAAGACTAAGGATGAAACTTTTGAGAATTTCAAAAGTTGGAAGATTCTGGTCGAAGATCAGATTGGCGGGAAGGTCAAGAGGTTGAGAACCGACAATGGCCTTGAATTTTGAAATGAGGTGTTCGACAGTTTTCGTGCAGCCTCTGGTATTGCGAGGCACATAACTACTACAGGTACTCCCCAACAAAATGGTTTGGCTGAAAGGTTTAATCGAACCATTTTAGAAAGAGTTAGATGTATGTTGATTAGTGTTAGATTAAAGAATGTGTTTTGGGTAGAGGCTGTTTCGATAGCAACATACCTGATAAATAAATATCCTTCAAATGCGTCAGATATGAATACACCTGAAGAAGTTTTGTCGGGACATCCACCAGATCTCGACAAACTTAGAGTATTTGGTTGCATAGCCTATGCTCACATTAGGTAGGACAAGGTCGAACCTAGAGCTCTTAGATGCATGTACATAGGATACCCTGAAGGAGTCAAAGCTTATAGGTTATGGTGCCTAGAACCAAGTCACAAGATGTGTATCACCAGTCGAGATGTAGTTTTCAATGAAGCTAAGATGACTTTCAAGAAAACTGATGATGTTAGTCGAAGTGCACAAATATCTGAAGAAGAGAAAGAACAAGAAGAGATTCATGTTGAGGTGGAACATGTTAATGCTGAATTATGTATCCCGAATCAAGTTGAAGAAGAAACACAAGATGTTGAAGAGTCATCGAGCCACCTAAAAGACTTGGGTATGCAGATCTCATAGCTTATGCCTTAATCTCTACAAGTGAGGTTCTAAATGAAGAACCTAGGGACTATAAGGAAGTTATGGGGAGTTGAAATAAGAAAGAATGACTGAAGGCCATGGATGATGAGATGAAGTCTCTTCATGATAACCACACTTGGGAACTGATTAAGAAACCCGCTAGAGCCAGGTTTTCAAAGCTAAGGAAGGAATCAAAGGAGTGACATAGAAGAGATACAAGGCAAGATTGGTCGCAAGGGGTTTCACTCAGAAAGAAGGCGTCGACTTCAATGATGTGTTCTCTCCTATTGTGAAGCACAAGTCCATTCGAATGTTACTTGCCATAGTGGCATAGTTTGACCTAGAACTTGAACAAATGATGTGAAGACTGCTTTCTTGTATGGAGATCTAGATGAAACAATCTTGATGAGGCAGCCTGAAGGGTATGCAGAAAAGGGTAAGGACGATTATGTGTGAAGTAGAGATGTCTGGTTTCCTTCCTTTGAAGAATTCATAAGGGGTCTTTTTCGTGATAGGTCTAATAGTAATTCTATTACTTACATAGCATGTCATGCTTACCGCATCCGTCCAAAAATACTTTGGAAGCTTTGAGTCGCTAAGCATTGTTGTTGCAAGTTCCACAAGTGACCTATTCTTTCTCTCCACCACTCCATTTTGTTGAGGAGTCCTTGGTGCCGATAAATTATGAAATATTCCATGTTCTTGACAAAACTCTTCGAAGGAGGCATTTTGGAATTCTCCAACATGATCGCTTCTTCTGGAGGAAATAATTAGAGATTTCTCATTTTGGATTTGCTTAGCATACTTCTTGAACACCTTGAATGCATCACTTTTCTGTACCAAAAATAATGTCCAAGTATATCTAGAGAAATCATCAACAATAACTAAAGCGTATAATTACCTCCGAAGCTTCTTATTCTTGATGGACTAAATAAGTCCATATGCAACAATTGTAATGGCCTTGAAGTGGACACCACATTCTTTGATATGAAAGTTGATTTAGTTTGTTTTCCCTTTTGACATGCATCACATAATCTATATTTGACAAACTTTATCTTAGACAATCTAATAACAAGATCATGCTTTATTAGTTTATTCAAATGTTCCATATGAATATGAGCAAATCTTTTATGCCAAAGCCATGAATCATTATTGTTTGCCATAAGACAAATCACCTTAAAAGACACATCATCAAGGGAAATCATAAATATATTATTAAATCTCGTAGCTTTGAGTTTTACCTCATGTGCGACTTCATCTTCAATTAAGCATTCATCCTTGGTGAACTTGATTTTGAAGCCTTTGTCACACAGTTGGCTAATACTTAGAAGATTGTGCTTTAGTCCTTCGACATAAAGAACATCTTCAATGGATGTGAAATGTGGTGCTCCAACTTTGCCTATGCCAAAAATTCTTCCTTTGTTGTTATCATCATAAGTGGCATAACCCTTGACCTTTAATGCTAGATTTGAAAATTTGTTAATGTCTCCTGTCATATGCTTGAAACAACCACTATCAAGATACCAAAGGTTTGATGTGGTTTTCAAGCATACCTACAAAATAAAATTAAGTTTTTTTAGGTACCCAAATTGCTTTGGGTCCTTCATAATTAGTGTCTTTCTTTACCCATACATAATGCCCACTTGCTATGCTAAAGTTTCTAACATAACATGCATTAGGAGTATGACCAACTATCCCACAATAAAAGCAAGTAGGTTCAAAATTGCTTATATATCTAGGAACATAAGATTTATTTTTAGAAAATCTTTTCCTTTTAGGACAGTGAGGAACATCTTTTGGCTTGTTCACTTTCTCTTTGGATGGTTGGTCATTAGCTTTAACAAAGATAGTTTTACTAGAACTTGGTTTGGAAAACTTTGAATAACCAAGTCCACTTTTATCATTGGAATATATTTGTTGGCTAAGGACACCTTCCAACCCAATTTGTCCTTTCTCATACCTTTCAAGAACCCTTTTTAATTGGACAATTTGGAAGGAAAGTGATTCACAATTTTTACATACAAAATTCTATTTTTCACTAATCATCTTTTGTTTTTCATCATCGACATCTTTTTCCATTGTCACGACTTTTTCTTCTAGAGATGAAATTAGTTTCTTTTGAGATGATATAGTTTTATACAGAATTTTGTATTCTTTAAGAAGTTCATTTATAACACCATGTGCATCACTATCATAGAGAGAAAAATCGTTACTAACCTCATCTTCTTCATCGTCGGAATGGTGTGAAGCCATTAATGCTAAATTTGCACATTCATCGCTTACCGATCCGGATGAAGAACTTATCTCATTATCTTCCCATGAAACATACACCTTTTTATTCTTGAATTCCTTCTTGTCTTTAAAGCCACCTTTCTTGGAGAGTTTCAGACAATCCTACTTTATACGACCTTCCTTTCCACATTCATAGCACGTGACATCTTGTGTAGATGTGGAAGCCTCCCTTTTCCTAAAATGTTTATTTCTTTTTGCATAAAAGGATTTGTCATTTTTACCAAGAAACTTACCAAACCTTTTAACAAGGAGCATGAAATTTTCATCTTCCTCCGGTGCACCATCATCTTTATCTTCCTTTGAGTCTACCTTCAAAGCAATTCCTTTGGATTTCTTCTCTTGACTTTCATGCTTTTCAAGTCTTCCAAGTTCAAGTTCATGTTCTTTGAGTTTTTCGAATAATGATGCGGATGTCATAGTAGAAAGACTTTTCTTCTCCGATATGGCCATTACTTTTGTTCTCTAGTCAAGGATCTTAGCACTTTAAGTTTGAGATCATCATTTATAAATGTCTTTCCGAGAGCAATTAAATAATTCATCAAGTGAACAAATCTTTTCTACAATGCAACAATGGATTCTCCGGGCTGCATTCTAAACATTTCATATTCTTTACTCAATGTGTTTAATCTAGATCTTTTAACTTCAGTGGTTCCTTCGTGAGTCTCCACTAAAGTGTCCCATATTTCTTTTGCCAATTTGCATTGAGATATGCGGAAGAACTCATCCATATTTAATGCACTTTGAAGAATATTAATAGCTTTCTTTTCATTAAGTATTCTTTTCTTACCGTCTTCATCATATGAACTTTTAACCTTCGGAGTGCCAACACCATTAATTACTAATAAACTGCTCTGATGCCAAATGTAAGTTGAGTATGCTCCTAAGAGGGGGTGAATTAGGTTCTTTGAAAACTTTTTCTTTCTTTTCTGGTTTGGTTATGCAATGAACGATAAAGTGCAGAAAGTAAAGAACACAGAGAGATATCCTGGTTCCCCTCACAGATCGAGAGTACTCCAGTCCCCTTTCAACATGAAAGAGATTTTACTATTGTTAGGACTTTTACAAGACTTTTCATAGTCTTTCCATATAGACACTAACAATCACACAAAGAACAATCCTCTTGGATTTTTCACTAAGTTGAAAAAGAGAATAATCCTCCCTTTTAATGAACCTATTGTTTCCAACAATTTTGGACAACAAGGAAAAAACAACAGTATGAGTTTTTACAAGTTTTTGACAAATAAAATAATCTATCAATCTATTGATTGGTCTTCTCCTTTAAAGTAATCAATCTTTTTTATGACAAACAAGTGCTCTAATGATGATATGGATGAAACTATATGAATGTGTATGAAAATTATGTGTAAAAAGTTTCACCAGAAAATTTAATCAAGAACACTTGAAATAATTTGAAATGATGAATGAAGAAGATTGTTTGAAAATGTTTATGAAAATGAGGTGTCTTCAAATTCTGCAGAAATGTGATATATATAACCCTTAGACACCTCTCTAAATGGTTATGATACATGAAAGGATGCCATGCTTCAACAACATATTTTAGAAAGAGTTTCCATGAAAGAATGCAATGTTTTCTGCCATTGGTTCAATGGTAATCGATTATCCAATATGGTGTAGTCGGTTACACTTGAGCCAACGTTTAAAAATTTGAAAAAATGAACTGTGTAATCGATTACCCAAAAGATGTAATCGATTACATGCTGTAAAATTTGTCACACAGGCATCACACATAACTGGTAATCGATTACCTTAATATTGGTAACCGATTACCATACAAACAGAATGGAAGAATGCATTTGAAAGTGGAGTGTAAGGCCCAAAGGAAAAGTTTAAGAGGACTAAACAACCAAGATATGTATGGATGAAAAAACTAGAGAACTTGACTCATCATACAGAGATTGAGAACTTAATACCTTAATACTTTGATCAAATCAATAACAATCTTCAAGACTTTGAAATGCTTTTTAAAAGTGAAACTTGTGCTTGAGTCTTGAGGCATTCTTTTTGCAATGCATATTTTCTTGTAGAGCATGTCTTCATCAAAACACTTTGAGAAGCTCGTCTTCACAAGCACCAGAGGTGGACATGACAAATTTTCTTACTCATAGAAGCTTTATGAAGAAAACTTGGAGTTGTCAGAAAATGCTGACGACGATGATCTACAGGTTACCTACCACATGGAGTGTGCTTTGATGTGTTTCCTCCTATTCTTGGTTAACACATCCATTTTTATGGAAAAAAGTGAGACTTACATCGACATGGTATACCTTAAGTATTTCATCGACTTACCGACCATTCACGAGTGGAACTAGGGGCCCCTGTTTGGTATACCTGTACTCCAAGTTGAGCGAAGGTTCTCTTTGGAAGACAAAGCAAATGACAGACTCCTGCACCCTGTTGACGGTATTTTCCATAGCCACTATTAATATTAAAACCACTTTTTCTCACACTTGTTACTAATATTTTTTTCTTATTCATGTTTAAGGATGGATCCTATCCCACTTTCACTTTATACACACGTTTGATCATATGCTGGAGTATACTGGGGATTGACCACGTGCTTGCATACATTGTTCGCACAAAGGGAATGATGTTGTGTGACCGTTCCATGTGTATATTGACCAGACTCAACATGATAACATCGATTGGACACCATATATCATTCACCGGGATACTGTTCTGTTCGATCTCATTTAATTTTACTCTGGATGTTTGGCATGTGGGATGAATCTGATGTGCAGGTATCTGCCGGAGTAATGTATGCGTCCGTTTGGATATGTACAAATCATTTTGAGATCCCCCTTCATGTCTTTTCCTAACAGCATTGTTATCAAACATCTTGATGACATATTGGCGGACTACGAGAGTCATATGCTATTAGAGTAGTATCAGAGTATGTCAGCCACAAGTCAGTAGTCTTATGTGGACAGTTACATGATTTGGTTCTATAGTGTCTCACACTCTGTCATGACATTAGACGCTCATGGACCTCCACATATGCCTGCTCATGAGAAGATCATGGAGAATGAATAGGTCAGGGATGATCATGTCATTTATGTGTTACTGAGTTGTCAAAATATTATGTGGATTACGTAGGAGGGCATAAAGTCTGGGTTGTTTGAGAGAGGAAACGATGATGCGGTTGCCCTAACATGTTCCATTCTTACTGAGGCACAGAATGCCTTACCGACGACAGAGGAGGAGCCAGGGGGTTAGAATTAGGCATACACAATTGGTTATGCCTTTATTTGTATTTTGGGATGTTTTAGTTTTTTTCCCATACTTTTAGAACAATGTTTGTAATATGATTAAATATTTTTTAATTAACACATTACCGTACTATACGATATTCGTGTTTAATAATGTTTAAATCAAATAATGACAATATTTGTCTAATTAAAATGAGTTTGAATTCATAAAAATGTAAACTTAGGACAATGTTTCTGCCAAGAAACATGCATAGAAGATTTCAGAGATGCATCTTCGAATTCACCCCTGAGATATTTCCAGATGCATCTTTGGACTAAATTTTGGTAAAAATAAGATTTAGTGCGTTCGGATATGCATCTCCGAAAAAATCCGATGGCATTTTATGGATTTTTAGAGGTGTCACCCACATCATAAGGGTGGGAAAAGAAATGCCCCATCTTTTTTTAACAAACAAAAAAAGTCAAGCGGGTTGTTTGACATAGATTTCTTCATATATAGTGAATGCTATTTTTTGTCCTTTTATAAGATACGTTAGAATGAACCCTTTCCGGGCCTATATGATGAGACAGATATCCGTTTTATCTTGTCACCTCTGAAGTTATATCTCACACATATTTCTACAATACTTATATTGTCCTTGTCAAAATTTTATCAAAATATTTGAACGAAAAAATCTGATAGTGCATTTTTATCGGTTTAAAAAAAACAAATTTAACGTACCAAATGTTGATAAATATGTTATCTTTGATCATTTTTCGTATTTTTAAAAAAATCGATTGTTCATTTTTCGATAAGAAAAAAAAATTAAAACTATCGGATTTTTTGTCGAAAAATCTAATACCAACGGTAGTTTTCCAACCTATTTGAAAAAAACCAATAAAAAACATTTTTTAAAAAATTATGATTTTATACTGTATATTTGAAAAATCTGATGTAAAACTGTATGATTTTATGTCAGATTTTTCAAAAAATTTCGATATAAAATTGTAGTTTCCTAAAAATCCGGTAGAAGCGAGGAAATGACTTGTGATTCTATCAAAGTTGAAGTTGCGAGGTGCATGTAACGTGTTCTCAAGGGCTCCCCCAATTAGAAGGACATGTGATCAGTGCATTTTAATGCACCTTCTTCTACTATTGCACTTAGGCAAATCTATAGTTTATTATATTATTTTTACTATTTTAGTGTGTTTTAATATTTAAGTTTATTTTTGGCTTTATTTTATTTTCAGCATAAATAGTTATTTGATACCTTATTACTATGCATATCATAACTTGGGCTATAGGAGTCAGATTGAGGAATTCTAACATGCGTTGAAAAGATAAGAGAAAGAACTATAAGTTTCATGTAGAAGTCAAAAGTTGATTCTAAATGAAGGAGGGTCGAATAGATCGTCGAAGTTCCATACTTAATTAAAATAGTTAGTTTGAGTCAGTTTTTGTAATTTTCAGGCCGGATCCTATAAGGGCCCGAATTTTCCTTTCATTATATTAAGCATTTCACTACTATAGTAATCTAATTCTGAATTTTGATGATACAATATTGCTTAGAAGATTTCATGGAGAGCTAATTCCCAAAGAGTTGATCTGTTGTATTCGAATTCCACTTTAAGGTTTTTATTAATTTCAATTTAATTTCAATTTCTTTTCAATTCTTCCTATAAACTCGTTTGGTTAATTAGATTACTTTCATTTGCTTAATTCGATTGTTTCTTATAGGATATAGTTGATTAAATTTGATTGTTTGTATGATCCTTGACTATAATCACGTTAGCGTAGCTTTTTCGTAATCGTGTTTGATTAAGTCGCGTTTGCTTAATTCACGTCTGCTTAATCCGTTTGCTTAATTCGGAAATTAGGAACATACAACATATAATACCAATTTGCGCTTGTCAGTGGGTATTGTAATCGAATGGGATTGAATTTGCTAGGGAATTGAAATTATAAGAATCGATGATAAGTCGGAAATTGATACAATAGATTAGCTTATTATCAATTTTGCTTTTATCTTTAATCATCTTCGATTTAAGTTTTGAACCTTAAAAACCCCTTCTTTCTATTCGTTTAGTTATAATATTCAAGAGTCCTTATGATACGATATTCGAGTGTCGCTTCCGTTTTACTACACTTTTAAACTCGTTTTTGACCTGTGTGCGACAGCGGATCAAATTGGCGCCGTTGCCGGGGACTCTTGTAGGTTTTAACCATTATTATAGTCTAACCATTATTATAGTCATATGTGTTATTTTTTTAGCATTTTTTTGCTCTAACTTTCTTGGATACGAGTCTTTTTGCGGTTTAGGAAAAAAAATATGTTTTCAAGAAAATCGTCTCAGAATATTCCGATTCTTTTTTGATTCATTAGGAAAAAATCAAGGATCGAAAGCCTCTATTTAAGAACTAAATAATGGAATCCGTTCTAAAAATTCAAAATTCCTTATTTTTCTATTTTTTATGATTTATTTTCTGTTTTGATAGTTTCAGAAAATTCCGCAAAAATTCTCAAAATTCTTAATTGACGTTATTAGATTAATATTCGTGTTTGTATTGTTTGTATTTTATTTTAATCATTTTTTTCGTATTTCAGTTGTTTTTACTTAATAGGGACATTGTCGATATTTTCCTATTTGTTGTTGCATTGCTGAATTAGTTGTGTTTTCTCATTGTTTGTTAATTATTTTTTCTTTTCTATTAAGTTTAACATGACTGACCAAAGAACTCTGAGAGAACTTGTTGCCCCTGATGTTGATTATAATGCTTTGTGTATTGAATATCCTGTTGCTGCCAAATCATTGATTGAGAACATGTCACTTAACTCCCAACAATTCACAACAATGAATAATTTTATGGTCCAAGCAAAAGGTGTGAATGAGATTCAAGTTTCTTCTTCCAACAAAGCTCTAGAAACCAGAATTGATGAACTTACCTCTTTAGTGAAACAATTGATGCTACTCATTCCACCACTACCACCATATAACCCTCCACAAGTAACCACCTCTTCACCTTCACTAGAGGAACTTATCAAGCAAATGGTTGTAAATAGTCTCCAATTTCAGCAGCGAACAAATTATAGTATTCAAACTTTGCAAACACAAATTAGACAACTTGTCACTTCAATGAATGCCATGCAACAAGCTCAAGGGTCAAACCAACTACATGCCCAAACAATAGTTAATCCAAAAGGCTTTAATGTGAGTGCAATTTCCTTGAGATCCAAAAAAGTTGCACAACCAACCCTAGAAAAAATAAAAAAATTATTAGTGCAACATCTGAACCTTCTGTTGTTGTTGAGGTTGAAAAAAATATGTATCACCAATCCCTTTCCCACAAAGAGTACTGAAAAATAAGAAGATTGACGAGGAAGAGCATTTTGTTTTTCAGATAGAGTTGCTTTCTGAAGTTGTTGATGAAGCTTATTCTGATTTGTTTTTAGCTGATTTTCCAACTTTATCTGGTTTTGATGATATTTACTCATGTGATGATTGTACTAACACTAACCTTTGTGCTGTTTGTGCTGAGATTGATGCTGCATTGCAGGGTGATAGTGTAAATGAAGTTGTTTATGTAGCTGAAGCTCGTGACATTTCGGTTGCCCCAAACATACCATCCATTGAACAACCACTTCCCGGTGATTCATATTATTCATCAAAGCTTCAACTTAAGCAGAAACATAAGAAGGGAATTGGATGGACCTTGGCTAACACTCGTGATATTAGCCATTCCATATGCATGCATAGGATCTCACTTAAAGATGAAATAAAAGTAGTGAGACAGCCCCGTAATCCTTTGATTATTGATATTGTGAAAAAGGAGATCACTTTCACGCGCTCATTCAACACTTTTACTTATCAAAGATTCTTCTTTGATCCTGGAATACAAGACAAATGCACTAATCAAAATTCAAGGTCAATAGGCACTACCCAAAGCTACTACATGAGAACCCGACTTTGGAAGAAGAGACTATAGAAGAACTCTCTTTGAGAAAGGTTGCTTATGCGATCACTTATCCGCCTTGACTCCTCGGGTGTGTTCTTTTCTTTCTCTCACTCTTATTTTATATTTATGCTCTTTCATTGAGGACAATGTATGTTTTAAGTGTGGGGGAGAGAACCATTTATTTATTTTATTTTATTTGTTTTTTCTCTGTTTTGGTTTTGGTTTGCTTTCTTAAAAAAAACAAAAAAAAAAACTGCATGTTTTTCCTTTGGTTTTTGAGTTACAATTATGACTATTTTTCTTAGTTCTCTTGACTAAAGTCTTGCGGTGTGATGTAAAAAATATGTTGTGCATTTTTAGTATGATAGGAATGACTAAACTCAAAATTGTACATCATTTGTGGAAGATCAATTAACCTTGTGATATTTTGAGCCTTATATGGATAACATACAAAAATCCATCTCTTTCTTTCTTGTGTGATTCACTCATGTCTGTTAGTCTCTAGAACTTGAATTGACTCTTGTTGATGCTGTTGTTTACTTGTGCACACTGATATGATAAAGACAATTTTTTTTAGCCAGTTAGCAAAAAAGCCAACCCTGAAATAATTGCACCCCTTGTTTGAAACTCCCTTGAGTCTATTATCCTTTTTTTGTTTAAAACTCATTACAAGCCGAGAAGTGAAAAACAATGTTATCACCCTATTCAAAGGGTTGAAAGAGTCTTGTTTGGAGTTGTGTGGGGTTGAATAATTATGTTTGTAATATTTTAGAAGTTGGCAGAAAAAGAAAAAAAAATAGAAAAAGAAAATAGAAAAGAAAAAGAAGAGGAAGAAAAAAATAGAAGGATAAGAGGAAGAAAAAAAGCAATTATGTTTGTATTATTTCAATACATGTCAATACATACTCCTTCAAAAAAAAGAATAAAAAGAGGAAAGAGAAGAGAAAATAATTGTTATAGAGTTGTTCAAGTGAATGAAATATTTTGTAAATTCAACTCCTGCACTTTCTTTCAAGTCTCTTTTATCTCTTTGAATTTTAGCCTAGTACCCCTTATGATTTATCTCACCCTTATCTTGGCCACGTTACAACCAAATAAAATTCCTTTTGATCTTTATGTGCGTGTATTTCAACTGTGGATGTTAGAGTCCTCTCAAGCTTATGGTAATACTAATTTTCATGTTGTGCTTTGAGTGTAAACAGTTAATCTAAACACTTGAGAGTTGAGTGAATTATATCTTGTGAGGATCATACTGCTGTTGATGTAATTTTTAGTAATCTGTTTTTCTATCTGCTTTGAATGTCACAAAAAGTTGCTTACTAACACCATATTCTTGAAGCTTAGACTTAGAATTATGCTTATACCTTGTATCTTAAAAACTTTTGGAAGTGCATGCTCTGTTTTCTTTCCTTTTGTTTTGAAATTGTAATTTTGTTCGGAGTGCAAAAGTTTAAGTGTGGGGGAATTTGATCAGTGCATTTTAATGCATCTTCTTCTACTATTGCACTTAGGCAAATCTATAATTTATTATATTATTTTTACTATTTTAGTGTGTTTTAATATTTAAGTTTTTTTTTGCCTTTATTTTATTTTCAGCATAAATAGTTATTTGATACCTTATCACTATGCAGATCATAACTTGGGTTATAGAAGTCGGATTGACGCATTCTAATATGCGTTGGAAAGATAAGAGAAAGAACTACAAGTTTCACATAGAAGTCAAAAGTTGATTCTAAGTGAAGGAGGATCGAATAATTCGTTGAAGTTCCATACTTAATTAAAATAGTTAGTTTAGGTCAGTTTTTATAATTTTCGGGCCGGATCCTATAAGGGCCTGAAATTTCCTTTCATTATATTAGGTCTTTCACTACTATTGTAATCTAATTCTGAATTTTGATGATACAATATTGTTTAGAAGATTTCATGGAGAGCTAATTCTGAATTTTGATTTGTTGTATTCAAATTCCACTTTTAAGGTTTTTATTAATTTCAATTTAATTTCAATTCTTCCTATAAACTCGTTTGCTTAATTCGATTACTTTCGTTTGCTTAATTCGATTGTTTCTTATATAGAGTTGATTAAATTTGATTGTTTGTATATCCTTAACTATAATCACGTTAGCGTAGCTTTTTCGTTATCGTGTTTGATTAAGTCGCGTTTGTTTAATATGTGTCTGCTTAATCCGTTTGCTTAATTCGGAAATTAGAAACATATATCATATAATACCAATTTGCGTTTGTCAGTGGGTATTGTAATTGAATGGGATTGAATCCGCTAAGGAATTGAAATTATAAGAATCGATGATAAGTCGGAAGTTGATACAATAGATTAGCTTATTTATCAATTTTGCTTTTACCTTTAATCATCTTTATTTAAGTTTTGAACCTTAAAAACTCCTTCTTTCTATTCGTTTGGTTATAACATTCAAGAGTCCTTGTGATACGATATTCGAGTGTCGCTTCCGTTTTAATACACTTTTAAACTCGTCTTTGACCCGTGTGCGACAGCGAATCAACATGCCATATAGATATGCTTAGTTTGTAGAACCAAAAACATGCACCAATCAATCACATATCAGTGAGTGTCAGCTTAATTAACATCATTATATACAACCAAATGAAGAGCCTCTTAACAGTACAATAAAAGATGTATTTCAAATAACGCATGATGCAACGAACAACAGTGAAGTCAAATGAAGATGTCCATAATAAAACAACATCAAACCTAAAACAAAAACGTTAAACAACAAAAACCAGAAATCATGTCATTTGAACACCCGACAAAGTTGGACTAGGAATTACAAAAAAGAAGAAAAACATAGATTACAAACTAGAAATTCAAGACTAGAAACACTATGAACAACGAGCCAAAGTAACTGAGACAAGATCATAGAAATCTGGTACACAAGAAACAAAGAATAGTGACACTCAATGATATTGCATCGGTAGCATACTGCTCTATTTCTATTAACCAAGAATAGTGGATACTATTGAAAAGGAAAAGAAGACAAAAGTTCAAGCTAGGACTCTTACACCACCTCAAGATAAATTCTGGCTTGACGCATTCTCTCTGTTGTAAATATTAGATTGTAAATAGTAATTATTTCTATTAGTAATGAGGCCCATTAGTCAAAGCCCATTAGGTTTTCTATTCTCTCTTATTTAAAGCATGTGGATGTAACATGTAAGAATTACTTTTTAATATATCAATAAAATATTTTACAACATGGTATCAAGAGCTCCCGATTTTGGGGGATTCGCTTCCGCCTAAACCCTAGCCGCCTTGTAGCGGAGTTTTTTTTTTACTGCAGTTTGCAGTTTGTTGTTGTTTTTGGGTGTTTGGGTCATTGTTGTTTTGTGTTGTAGCACATCGTGCTTCTTGTTTTTGTTCACTCATCTTTGAAACCCTAACCCATCCTGTTTCTTGGTTTGTTTTCTCTCGATTGTCCTTTCAATTGCTGAGATTCTTTACGATCAACCACCTCCACCTCCACCTCCACCTCCACCTCCACCTCCCACAAATCCACCAGCCCCATTTAATGCTAAGGATTTTGCCGTTCAAAAAGGTTATTGGCTTACCGGCAAAAATTATTTTCAATGGTCTCAGTTCATCAGACACACTCTAAAATGTTGCGACATGCTTGATCATATTGAAGGAATTCCTCCTCTGGTTACTGCTCCTAACTTCCCTTCCTGGGATAAAGATGATTCTGCTATTATTACTTGGCTTTGGAACTCCATATCTCCAGAAATTAGTAGAAATTGCATGTATCTCTCAAGTGCAAAGGCAGTTTGGGAGTATCTTCGTCGCAGTTATTCCATGAAACAAGATATGTCTGCTTGTTATGATTTAAAGAGGAAAATCTTCAACATTAAGCAGGGAAATCTTTCAATCACTGAGTACTTTGGAGTTCTCAATGGTTTTTGGATTGAGTTGGATCAGTATCAAAATTTGAAGATGGAGTGCAACAAGAATAATGCCACCTTGAATACTGTTGTTGAGCGGGATAGGAACTTTGATTTCCTAGCAGGCCTTAATGCTGATTTGACCCTATTCGGGTGCAGATTTTGGGTAAGGAAAAATTTCCTGATCTTAATGAAGTTTTTTACACTATCCGTAGTGAGGAAACCCGTCGTCAAGCTATGCTTCATGAACAGCCCCCGGATGTGTCAACATTAGTAGCTAGCAAAACAACAAGACAAGGACCACCACCATCATCATCCAAGAATGTTCATGACAAATTCTATTGTGAGCATTGCAACCGATCAGGGCATACAAAGGATAGGTGTTTCAAACTTCATGGAAGGGAGCAGGTTCTTAGCCGAGGTTGTAGTTCTCGCAGCATGCACCAGTATCAGGCACATGTTGCTACACATGTCCAGGATACTAAAAGCTTTGAAAAGAGGGGAACTGATCTTTCCTCCTTCAGTCAGAATGATGTGGAACGGTTGAAGTCTATGCTTGACTCCATGAGTAAGCCTTCTGGTTCCGGGTCTCTAGCAGTTACTGGTAAGAGTTTGTGTTCCCGATCTCTTACTGTTTGTGGTAATATCCCTAAGAATGCATGGATTCTTGACTCTGGTGCTACTAATCATATGACATTTGATTCCACATTATTATGCTCTTATACCACACCTTCGAGTATTCCTTATATCACTGTTGCTGATGGCTTTCATGCTTGTGTTGTTGGCACTGGAAATATTGACTTGCTACCTCCATTCCAGTTGCAATCTGTGCTTCATGTTCCCACACTTTCCCACAATTTAATTTCCATCCATAAGCTTACCCGTGATCTGAATTGTAAAGTAATTTTTTCTATCCCATTGTATTTTTCAGGACCTTACCACGGGGCAGACAATTGGAATTGCTAAGGAAAAGGAATGGTTATACTACTTCTCTGATGACCATCCAAAGGTGTTGTCCTCCTGTTTCCAGTCTCAGTCTTCCTCTTCAGCCTCACAAATTTGGCTTCAGCACAAGCGTCTCGGTCATCCTCCATTTTATATAATTAAGTCTATGTTTCCGTCGTTGTTCTTACACCATTCTGTTGAGTCTTTTAAGTGTGATGTTTGTCAGTTGGCAAAACACAATCGTGTATCTTTTCCTTCCAGTTTTAATAAAAGTGATGAACCTTTTGATTTGATTCATTCAGATGTTTGGGGACCTGCCCCTACCTCTAATATTTTTGGTGCAAAATGGTTTGTCTCATTTATTGATGATTGTACTCGGGTAACTTGGATTTTCTTGATGAATACCAAATCCGAAGTACCACAAATATTTATCCAATTTTATAATATGGTACAAACGCAATTTGGGAAAGGCATAAAAAGAATTCGTTCTGATAATGGTAAAGAATATGTCAATCATACCTTTTCCAACTTCACTAGTAAACATGGCATTCTCCATGAATTCACATGTGTTGACACCCCACAACAAAACGGTGTCGCAGAAAGAAAAAAATCGTCATTTACTTGAAGTTGCTAGATCTCTCCTTTTTCAAATGTCTGTTCCTACCTCTTATTGGGGTGAGGCAATTCTTACTGCTGCCTATCTGATTAACCGGGTCCCATATCGAGTGTTAGGTAATAAAAGTCCTGCCCAATTTATGCTTTCACATTTTCCATCTGTTCCTATCTTACACACTCTTGAGTCTCGCATTTTTGGTTGTGTTGCTTTTGTTCATGTTCACAAACAATATCGCAACAAATTGGATCCCCGTGCTGTCAGATGTATCTTTCTGGGTTATGCACCCAACAAAAGAGGGTACAAATGTTATCATCCTCCGAGTCGAAAATTCTTTGTCTCCAAAGATGTCACCTTTCATGAAAATGTGTCATATTTCACTCGTTCTTAGTCTCAGGGGGAGAACATAAGTGACTTAGAGTCAGAGTCAGAGTCTGAGTCCGAGTTTCTGATCCTTGGTCCTAGCCTCCCTAGAACATCTATCAGTGTTCCCTCTCTTGAACCCGAGTTGTCACCTAGTTTGAGTTTGAGTCCTAGTTCAACACCTGAATCTGAGCCAGTAAGTGTTCCTGGTCCTTCAAGGCCTTCTGTTTTACAGGAATCAGCACCTCCAGCACCAACTCTAGTGTATCAGAGAAGAAGTAAACCTGACCTTCTCTAGAAACAAATTCAATCGCCTGATCCGGAGGTAAGTACTGAAAATGATTCCTCTAGTGATGATTGTGCCATTTTTTATACTTGTGACACTAATCCAGTTGATTTACCCATTGCTTTGAGGAAGGATAAAAGATCTTGTCCCTCCATATATCGACACCTTATCTCTCAATATGTCTCCACTAAATATTTTTTCACACAATATCAAAGTTTTATTGCAGCTGTTGATTCTGTGAAAATCCCATCATCTGTTGAAGAAGTATTGCAAAATAGAAATTGGGTCCAAGCTATGGATGAGGAAATGAGAGCACTTGAAAAAAATGGTACTTGGGAGATTATTGAAAGGAAAAGAGACAAAAGTCCAGTTGGATGCAGATGGATCTATACTGTAAAGTACAAATTTGATGGTACACTTGATCGGTACAAAGCAAGACTAGTGGCAAAAGGTTATACTCAGACGTATGGTATTGATTATGAGGAGACATTTGCCCTAGTGGCAAAGATGAATACTGTTCGAATTTTACTATCTCTTGCTGCTTCATGTGGATGGGAATTGCAACAGTTTGATGTTAAAAATGCGTTCTTGCATGGAGACTTAGAGGAAGAAGTGTATATGAAGATTCCACCAGGTGTTGGCATAACAAATGGAGCTAACAAGGTGTGTAAATTGAAGAAAGCCTTATATGGACTAAAGCAGTCCCCTCGGGCATGGTTTGGAAGATTCACAAAGGCAATGATGTGTTTGGGCTATAAGCAAAGTCAAGGAGACCACACTTTATTTTTTAAACATTCACAAGGAGGAAAACTGACTGTACTTCTTGTTTATGTTGATGATATTATTGTTACAGGAGATGATTTGATTGAGAGACATTTCCTCAAAGAGAAATTATCAGCAGAGTTTGAGATGAAAGACCTTGGGCAACTCAAGTATTTCTTGGGAATTGAGGTAGCCTATTCAAAGCAAGGCATCTTTATTTCTCAAAGGAAGTATGTGCTTGATCTTTTGCAGGAAACTGGCAAACTTGGATGCAAACCTGCAAGTGTTCCCATTGAACAAAATCACAGGATAAGCTTTGAGGAGGAAAGTGACAAAGTTGACAAGGGTCAATATCAGATATTAGTGGGAAAATTGATTTACTTGGCACACACTAGACCAGATTTGGCATATGTGTAACACCTCAAAATTTGCCCTCCTCTCTTGGGACTAGCATTATCATTTTGCATATCATTTTAGGTCATTAGGCATTGCATATTGCATATCATGTGGTTACATTGTGCGATCTATCTTCCCAAGTCTTGATTAGAAGATGAGGAAGTCTAAGTGCAAGCCTAGGGTTTATTGACTGATCATGGGCCATCTGAGGATTGGACTGTGAATTAGGGTTTCATGATTCTTAATGGATATTGGTCTTCATCTTGATTGCAATGATACATCATCATCATCATCATGGTTGGATGTCATCAAGAGATTGAAGCTCATTCCTTGAGATTAGGGTTTTGACCACTGGTCAACCCTAATCAGTTGTATTGGGCCAATCTGGGCATAATCAGGAGATGGGGTTTATGATGGTTATGGGGTTCATTCTATGATTATATTGTGCTTATGGAGGCTGGGGTATCACCCTTGAGCCGTTTCAGTTGGAGATTGGGGCTCAGATTGATCTATGCATTGCCTGATTCATCTGTCAGTTGAAAAGTCAACTGTGGTCAACTGTACATGATCTGATGGATTTGGAGGTGGAAATGAGTTGAATACACTTCATTCATGTTGGAACAAGTGTTATTTGACATCTCAAAGCTTAAGAATGAAGAAAATCAAGTCAGAACAAAAACTGCCAAAAATAGAAAGTGACTTGTAACTGAAGTTTCCAAAAATGGAAAGTTTTTGACCTCAAAATAAGATGTCCAAGGAAGCTTCAAATGAAACTTTGTTCAACATGAAAGTTGTAGATCTTGTTCTCACCTTTCCAAAAAGTCCAAGAACTTGAAAATCTCATGTATGGTTGGAAAATTATGGCTCAGTGAAATTCAAAAATGACCCATAATCAGGAGGCCATAACTTCCACATGGTTTGTCCAAATTGCAAGTTCTTTATATGCACAAACTCCATTTGACATGTACTTTCATGGTGCATAATTGGATTTTCTCAAAAGTGGCCAATGCAAAAAGTCAAATTTCAACTGGACAGTTAAAATGGACTAAGGGCAAAATTGTCCAACTTGTGAAATAATTGGAATTTTTGAGTGGGGATTTTTGCTACACCTCATAAATGGCATTTGAAACCTGTTGGAATCATCATTTCATGGCTAAGGCTTGTGGTTTGGAATTTGGCTTGTAAAATGAAAGTGCAAAAATTGGACAAAGTGGTATTACATGGTGAAAATGAGAAATATGCATCCAATGAGAGTGAGACAAGTTGCAACAGCTCACACATGTCATTTAGAGAGTGTGTGAGCTGTCCATGAGCTGGCATTGGCTTGTATGTGGAAGTGACCATTTTGCCCTCACTTGAAAAATTAGCATTTCATTAACGTGTGCAACTTGGTTAATTAACATGATTAGGGGATGATTAAGCACACATATATAATCCTAATTACTCTCTAACCATAACAGAAATTCATTCATCACAAAACCAGATCTAAAACCTCTCCAATTCTCTCAATTTCCTCAAGAACACCAAAACTTCAAATCCAAAATTCATCATCAATTCTTGATCAATCTTCATAATTCCTTTGGCATCGAACTCCAATCATCATCATATCCATCTGTTTTGGAAGTTTGGAAGGAAAAGAGTATGGAATCGCAACTGTCCAAGAATGCATTATCAATGGTGAATTCGAGTTGTGAGCACTAGGAGCAAAGGCAAGTGAATTCGAGCGCATCAATCATCTTCCCTATCTCTCTTCTGCATCTGTTTGGGAGAATTGAAGCACAAGAACACCGATTTCATCGCTGCCATCTCCAGGTACTTTAGTTGCTCAGTTCCTTGTGAACTTTTGCTTTGCTTTGCTTAAGCAACTTGCATTGAGGTATAACTTCCTAACTTCATGTAGTCTGGAGACCCGGCTGTTACCGGGCCGGGCAAATAAATGTCTGAAGTCCTCCTTAAGAGGCAATGATTGTGATTGTTTATTTTTCATGCCAAGCAGGTGAAAGTCCTTTAAATAAGGCAATTGGTGGAAGGTAGGGGTATGCAGTCTACCCCCCACTATTCAGTTGAGTCTTCTCCTTGCTCCCATTACATGGTTGTAGCATTGAGATCATAAGCCCAAGATCTTGTGCAGTGCACATTGTAACACCCCAATTAAAATAAGCTAATTATTTAATTTAAATTAATATTTTATTTATTAATTTAATTGAATAATTGGAAGTTTGGATTAATATTATTATTTTTGGGAATAATAATTATTGGGATTATTATTAGTCGATTATTATTTTATAATTGGAATAAAAGTGGAAATCAGTAAAAAGGTCCCATTTGGTAAAAAGGTTTATTGTTTTCACGTGGAAAGGAAAAAGAGGCAGAACGTGGAAAAGGGCAAAAAGAGAACCAGAGAACAAGGGATTGAAGGGAGGAAAAGCTTGAAGCTGCAGAATTTGCCGGATTAACTCAGGTAAGGGGGGTTTATCGTTGATTGACGGGTATTATATGATAATATGTCATGGGTAGTGATAGACCTTTAATTTACCTTTGAATTGGATGATTATGATGAATTTGTGGAAATAATTGATGAACGAAATTGGGTGATAATCGAAAGAAATTCGTAGGAATTGTATGTGATAATGTCAGGAGTTGTGAAATCGAATAGGGAATGATTCGGGTTAGATGATATGAGTGATTTCTGTGTAAATTTGGACTGTGGAAGATGAGATCGAATAGAACTCGTAGCAGGAAAAACCATTGCAGATCTGAGAATTCTGACCTCTGGTCATACGCGTATGGCACTAGGCAATACGCGTATGAGATGTTGGTACGCGTATGGGGGGAAGCCTTACGCGTATGGGTGGAAAAGATGGCATTTTGAACGTGAATTGGTCTCTGTTGGTACGCGTAATGGGAAGTTGTTACGCGTAGCGTACGCGTATGGGATAGGTGGTACGCGTATGAGTTGGGCGAGGAAATGCGCAATACGCGTAAGAGAGTAGGCATTACGCGTATGGAGTTGGCCAGGTTTGGGCAATACGCGTATGGCATGGGCAGTACGCGTATGGGCAGGATTGTGATTTCCTGTGCTGTTGTCGTGCAGTTTTTGACTGTTCAGGCTGAGTAATGAGACTTAGCTGAGGTATGATGTAATAGGGATCGTTTCTCGTTGTTTTGAGTAGTATAGGTATTAGTAGAATGTGCTAATACTGTGTTTGATTTTATGGCATGTTGTGATATGCTTTTGTGATAAATGTGTTGACAATATGTGTTGGTTGGTATGCTTTATACTGTAAATGTATCAGTTATGTATGCATTAGCGAATAGACTGTTTTATGGCTTAGAGTGTAAGCATATGTCTATTCTTGAGTTGATGTTGTTGTTGCATTGCTAGGTGATTAGCATGCATAGTTTAGCCTTTGGGGCTGTAGCTAATTCCCATTGTGAGGAATTAGTGAGTTGTGGATTGTTGTGGATGCTTGCATACTAAATGAGTAGCGTGCATAGTCTAGCCTTTGGGGCTGTAGCTAATTCCCATGGTGAGGAATTAGTGAGTGAGTCATTAGATCTCAATGAGTGGGACTAGTGAGCTCAGTAGCCGCATCCAGAGGGATCGGTGAGCTTGGACTATATGTTCAAGAAGAGTCGGTACCGCATGTGTAGAGTCTCATTGCATAATGAATGCATGGCATAGCCTGTGGGGCTGTAGCTAATTCCCATTGTGAGGAATTAGTGAGTAAATCGTTGTGTTGTGTTGTTGGTCTTGAGCATGTTTTGATATATACATATGCTATTTGTTATTGTTGAGTATGAGGTTGCGTTGATACTGCCGTTATGGAGTGGGTAGTCTGGTTAGGGTGATTTGAGGCGTTATTTACTTAACATTACATGTTGTTGTATAATGCTTGTTATATTGATTGAGAAACTCACCCTTACACTATTTTTCAGGTAACCAGCTATGAGTGAATAGAAGTAAATGCTTGGAGTCTAGAGTAGTCTCCTAAGGGGTCATGCTCTGATAGATGTAACATCGGGATGGGGATGTTTGAATATGTTTGATTTTGTTGTTGATCAACTTTACATGTAAAGTGGTACATGATTTAAATGTTGATTTTTAGTATCCGCTGCGAATTATGCAAAGAACCTTATTTGGATTAAATAAATGAGCATGACAGGTTATTTTGATGAATGTTGTGAAATAATTGTGTGACACCCTTCGGGGCATAATTACTCTGATTAATGTGTTATTATTTTTAATTAAATATTTTGGGGTATTTAGAAGGGTGTTACATTAGTGGTATCAGAGCATAGTCGGTCGTGTCGAGTCGTAGTTATTCTGTTTCCCCTGTACGGGATAGGTGTTGTGTAACCCTATCAGTACTTATTGTTTAGTTGTTTGGGTTTTCAGAATAGAGATGGCTGGAAGAGGTAGAGATGATGCTGCGATTGCTGAGGCTCTGGGTATGCTAGCTGGAGTACTTGGAGGAAATCCGAATGTTGTGGGAATGGGAGCTGCTCGTCAACTGAGTGAGTTCCAGAAGAACAATCCTCCAATGTTCAAAGGAGCATACGATCCAGATGGTGCTCAGAAATGGTTGAAGGAGATAGAGAGGATCTTCAGAGTAACTGATTGTGCTGATAACCAGAAGGTCAGGTTCGGTACACATATGCTGTCGGAGGAGGCTGATGATTGGTGGGTTGCTACCCGCACTGAGTTGGAAACTGCTGGAAATGCTGATATTTCTTGGGCTGTGTTCAGAGAGAGATTTCTGAGGAAGTATTTTCCCGAGGATGTCAGAGGAAAGAAAGAGATAGAATTCTTGGAATTGAAGCAGGGTAACAGGTCTGTTACGGAGTATGCTGCGAAGTTCACAGAGCTGTCAAAGTACTATACTCCTTATAGTGAGGCTGCTGGAGAATTTTCGAAGTGTGTGAAGTTTGAGAACGGGTTGCGTCCCGAGATCAAGCAGGCAATTGGATATCAGCGAATCAGGGTGTTTTCTGATTTGGTTGACTGTTGCAGGATTTTTGAACAGGATTCCAAAGCCAGAGCAGAGAGCTATCAGCAGAGGGTTGATAGGAAGGGTAAGAATCAGGTTGATCGTGGGAAACCGTATGCAGCTGGCAAAGGTTTTCAGAAGCAGAGTGGGATGAAGAGGCCTAGTGGGGGAGATTCTAGTGCTCCTGTTAAGTGTTACAGATGTGGTCGGGCTGGACATCGTGTTCATGAGTGTACCAGTGCTGAGATGAAATGTTTCAAGTGTGGAAAAGGTGGTCATTTGGCTGCAGAGTGCCGGTTGAAGACTGTGACTTGTTTCAACTGTGGAGAGTTGGGTCATATCAGTCCACAGTGTCCAAAGCCAAAGAAAGAGAATCAGTCAGGAGGCAAGGTTTTTGCTTTATCGGGGTCTGAGACTTCTGCAGATGATCGTTTGATCCGAGGTACGTGTTATATTAATGGCTTTCCTCTTGTAGCTATTATTGACACAGGTGCTACTCATTCTTTTATATCCTTGGATTGTGCTGTGAAACTTAAGTTAGAGATATCTGAGATGTTGGGTAGTATGGTGATTGATACTCCTGCGAAGGGTTCAGTGACTACTACTTCTGTTTGTTTGAATTGTCCTTTGAGTATTTTTGGTAGAGCCTTTGGGATAGATCTTGTGTGTCTCCCATTAGTGCAGATTGACGTTATTCTGGGCATGAACTGGTTGGTGTGTAACCGAGTTTCTATCAACTGTTTTGATAAGACCGTGATATTTCCTGAGATTGAAGAAGGAAAGAGTTTGTTTCTATCAGCCAGGCAGGTGAATGAGGAAGTGGCAGAGGGGGCAGAGTTGTTTATGCTGTTAGCGACTTTGGAAGCTAAAGATAAACTGGTGATTGGCGATCTAGCTGTAGTGTGTGATTTTCCTGATGTGTTTCCGGAAGAAGTGAATGAATTGCCACCAGAACGTGAAGTTGAGTTCTCGATTGATTTGGTACCTGGTACTAGACCGATATCGATGGCTCCGTATCGTATGTCTGCTGTTGAGCTAGCTGAATTGAAGAGTCAGTTGGAAGATCTGTTGGATAAGAAATTTATTCGTCCGAGTGTGTCACCGTGGGGTGCACCAGTGCTATTGGTTAAGAAGAAAGAAGGTACTATGAGGTTGTGTGTGGACTACAGGCAACTGAATAAAGTGACGATCAAGAATCGGTATCCTTTACCGAGGATTGATGATTTGATGGATCAGTTGGTTGGTGCAAGTGTGTTCAGCAAGATAGACTTGAGATCTGGGTATCATCAGATACGTGTGAAAACTGAAGATATTCAGAAGACTGCTTTCAGAACAAGGTATGGACATTATGAGTATTCTGTAATGCCTTTTGGTGTGACTAATGCGCCTGGAGTATTTATGGAGTATATGAATAGGATTTTTCATCCGTACCTAGATCAGTTTGTGGTAGTGTTTATTGATGACATTTTGGTGTATTCGAAATCTGAAGAAGAGCATGCTGAGCATTTGAGAGTGGTTTTGGGAGTTCTACGAGAAAAGAAGTTATTTGCTAAACTGTCGAAGTGTGAATTTTGGTTAGAAGAAGTTAGTTTTCTTGGCCATGTGATTTCCAGAGGTGGTGTTGCTGTTGATCCTTCTAAGATAGAAGCGGTATCTAAGTGGGAAGCTCCGAAGTCAGTTTCTGAAATAAGAAGTTTTCTTGGACTGGCAGGTTACTATAGGAAGTTTATTGAGGGATTCTCTAAGTTGGCGTTACCGTTGACAATGTTGACTAGAAAGGGACAAGCGTTTGTTTGGGACTCAAAATGTGAAGAAGGGTTCCAAGAGTTAAAGAGAAGGCTAACTACTGCTCCTATTCTGATATTACCGAGTTCGTCGGAATTATTTGAGGTTTATTGTGATGCTTCATTGTTGGGTTTAGGTGGTGTGTTGATGCAGAATAAGCAGGTGATAGCTTATGCTTCGAGACAACTAAGGGTTCATGAGAGGAACTATCCGACACATGATTTAGAGTTGGCAGCGGTGGTATTTGTTCTGAAGTTGTGGAGGCATTATTTGTATGGGTCAAGATTTGAAGTTTTCAGTGACCATAAGAGTTTAAAGTATTTGTTCGATCAGAAAGAGCTGAATATGAGACAGAGAAGATGGTTAGAGTTTCTGAAGGATTATGACTTTGGTTTGAATTACCATCCGGGTAAAGCAAATGTAGTGGCTGATGCATTGAGTCGGAAATCATTGCATATGTCTATGTTAATGGTTAAAGAGTTGGACTTAATTGAGCAGTTTCGAGATTTGAGTTTGGTGTGTGAGAGTACTCACAATAGTGTTAAATTGGGAATGCTGAAGTTAACGAGTGGTATTCTGGATGAGATCAGAGAGGGTCAGAAATCCGATATGCTTTTGGTTGATAAGTTGACTTTAGTGAATCAAGGTCAAGGTGGTGAATTCAGAGTTGATGAGAATGGTGTTTTGAGATTTGGTGATCGGGTGTGTATTCCGGATGTTACTGAGCTTAAGAAGAGTATCCTGGAGGAAGGACATCGTAGTGGCTTGAGTATCCATCCTGGAGCTACGAAGATGTATCATGATTTGAAAAGGTTATTTTGGTGGCCGGGAATGAAGAGAGAAATTGCGAGTTTTGTGTATTCCTGTTTGACTTGTCAGAAGTCAAAGATTGAGCATCAGAAGCCGTCTGGGCTAATGCAACCGTTGGCTATTCCAGAGTGGAAGTGGGATAGTATCAGTATGGATTTTGTTTCTGGTTTGCCGAGGACAAGTAAGAATTTTGAGGCTATTTGGGTGATTGTTGATAGATTGACGAAGTCGGCTCATTTCATTCCGATCAGAATGGATTATCCATTAGAGAGATTAGCCGAGTTGTATATTGAGAAGATTGTAAGCTTGCATGGTATTCCATCGAGTATTGTTTCGGACAGAGATCCTAGATTTACATCGAAGTTCTGGGAAGGTTTGCAGAGGGCTTTGGGAACTAAGCTGAGGTTGAGTTCTGCATATCATCCGCAGACTGATGGTCAGACTGAGAGGACGATTCAGTCATTAGAGGATCTTTTGAGAGCGTGTGTTTTGGAAAAAGGAGGTGCTTGGGATTGTTATTTGCCTTTGATTGAGTTTACCTACAACAATAGTTTTCATTCGAGTATTGGTATGGCACCGTTTGAAGCTTTGTATGGTAGGAGATGTCGGACGCCTTTATGTTGGTATGAGTCCGGTGAGAGTGCTGTGGTTGGACCGGAGATTGTTCAACAAACTACGGAAAAGATTAAGATGATTCAGGAGAAGATGAGAATTGCTCAGAGTCGTCAGAAAAGTTATCATGATAAGAGGAGGAAGTCACTTGAGTTCCAAGAGGGAGATCATGTGTTTCTTCGTGTTACTCCGATAACTGGTGTTGGTCGAGCTTTGAAGTCGAAGAAGTTGACACCTCGATTTATTGGTCCCTATCAGATTTTGGAGAGGATAGGAGAGGTAGCCTATCGTATCGCTTTACCGCCGTCGCTTGCGAATTTGCATGATGTTTTTCATGTGTCTCAGTTGAGGAGATACGTTCATGATCCGTCGCACGTTGTCCAAGTAGATGATGTACAGGTGAGAGATAACCTGACTGTTGAAACATCACCTATGAGGATCGAGGATCGAGAGTTGAAGCAGTTGCGGGGTAAAGAGATTGCCTTAGTAAAGGTAGCTTGGGGAGGACCAGCAGGTGGCAATGTGACTTGGGAACTTGAGAGTCAGATGAAGGAGTCTTATCCGGAGTTGTTCGCTTGAGGTACGTTTTCGAGGACGAAAACTCTTTTAGTGGGGGAGAGTTGTAACACCCCAATTAAAATAAGCTAATTATTTAATTTAAATTAATATTTTATTTATTAATTTAATTGAATAATTGGAAGTTTGGATTAATATTATTATTTTTGGGAATAATAATTATTGGGATTATTATTAGTCGATTATTATTTTATAATTGGAATAAAAGTGGAAATCAGTAAAAAGGTCCCATTTGGTAAAAAGGTTTATTGTTTTCACGTGGAAAGGAAAAAGAGGCAGAACGTGGAAAAGGGCAAAAAGAGAACCAGAGAACAAGGGATTGAAGGGAGGAAAAGCTTGAAGCTGCAGAATTTGCCGGATTAACTCAGGTAAGGGGGTTTATCGTTGATTGACGGGTATTATATGATAATATGTCATGGGTAGTGATAGACCTTTAATTTACCTTTGAATTGGATGATTATGATGAATTTGTGGAAATAATTGATGAACGAAATTGGGTGATAATCGAAAGAAATTCGTAGGAATTGTATGTGATAATGTCAGGAGTTGTGAAATCGAATAGGGAATGATTCGGGTTAGATGATATGAGTGATTTCTGTGTAAATTTGGACTGTGGAAGATGAGATCGAATAGAACTCGTAGCAGGAAAAACCATTGCAGATCTGAGAATTCTGACCTCTGGTCATACGCGTATGGCACTAGGCAATACGCGTATGAGATGTTGGTACGCGTATGGGGGGAAGCCTTACGCGTATGGGTGGAAAAGATGGCATTTTGAACGTGAATTGGTCTCTGTTGGTACGCGTAATGGGAAGTTGTTACGCGTAGCGTACGCGTATGGGATAGGTGGTACGCGTATGAGTTGGGCGAGGAAATGCGCAATACGCGTAAGAGAGTAGGCATTACGCGTATGGAGTTGGCCAGGTTTGGGCAATACGCGTATGGCATGGGCAGTACGCGTATGGGCAGGATTGTGATTTCCTGTGCTGTTGTCGTGCAGTTTTTGACTGTTCAGGCTGAGTAATGAGACTTAGCTGAGGTATGATGTAATAGGGATCGTTTCTCGTTGTTTTGAGTAGTATAGGTATTAGTAGAATGTGCTAATACTGTGTTTGATTTTATGGCATGTTGTGATATGCTTTTGTGATAAATGTGTTGACAATATGTGTTGGTTGGTATGCTTTATACTGTAAATGTATCAGTTATGTATGCATTAGCGAATAGACTGTTTTATGGCTTAGAGTGTAAGCATATGTCTATTCTTGAGTTGATGTTGTTGTTGCATTGCTAGGTGATTAGCATGCATAGTTTAGCCTTTGGGGCTGTAGCTAATTCCCATTGTGAGGAATTAGTGAGTTGTGGATTGTTGTGGATGCTTGCATACTAAATGAGTAGCGTGCATAGTCTAGCCTTTGGGGCTGTAGCTAATTCCCATGGCGAGGAATTAGTGAGTGAGTCATTAGATCTCAATGAGTGGGACTAGTGAGCTCAGTAGCCGCATCCAGAGGGATCGGTGAGCTTGGACTATATGTTCAAGAAGAGTCGGTACCGCATGTGTAGAGTCTCATTGCATAATGAATGCATGGCATAGCCTGTGGGGCTGTAGCTAATTCCCATTGTGAGGAATTAGTGAGTAAATCGTTGTGTTGTGTTGTTGGTCTTGAGCATGTTTTGATATATACATATGCTATTTGTTATTGTTGAGTATGAGGTTGCGTTGATACTGCCGTTATGGAGTGGGTAGTCTGGTTAGGGTGATTTGAGGCGTTATTTACTTAACATTACATGTTGTTGTATAATGCTTGTTATATTGATTGAGAAACTCACCCTTACACTATTTTTCAGGTAACCAGCTATGAGTGAATAGAAGTAAATGCTTGGAGTCTAGAGTAGTCTCCTAAGGGGTCATGCTCTGATAGATGTAACATCGGGATGGGGATGTTTGAATATGTTTGATTTTGTTGTTGATCAACTTTACATGTAAAGTGGTACATGATTTAAATGTTGATTTTTAGTATCCGCTGCGAATTATGCAAAGAACCTTATTTGGATTAAATAAATGAGCATGACAGGTTATTTTGATGAATGTTGTGAAATAATTGTGTGACACCCTTCGGGGCATAATTACTCTGATTAATGTGTTATTATTTTTAATTAAATATTTTGGGGTATTTAGAAGGGTGTTACACACATTGTGTCAGAGTCTCTGAGTATAGAAGGGTTCCCCCATTCTGGACCCATGCTCATTTGTCAGAAGCTCTCCCTGGTTAGGGATAAGAGCTGTGAGGTCTCATCCTCACTTCATCCTTTCATCTGCTTCACCTTAGCCTCGTAATGGCAAGGTTAAGAGCAAACCCAGCCCGTACAGACGACTCGCTTCGGCAGTCAAATCTATTGTGTGAGCCACTTGTTTGGTTATAGTGCGTGCTGTGTGGATATCTGTTTGAGATGCTTGTTCTCATTTGATGTATGCTTGAATTATGCTGTATGCTTGTGTGCTTGCTTCTTTCCTGGATAGGAGTAGTTTGCTTATGCAAGTAGGATAGAAAACTGAACTTAGGGTAAACGATGCATGACAACACTAGGCTCGAGTCCAGCTCCCTAGTAGTGTGTCTTTTCCCCGGTTTCTGGCTAGCAATTCAGTCCCTTTCAGGGGAACTACATCGCCCTGATCCTCGTTCCAGACGAGGTATGTAGGCAGGGGGTCGTGCGAGACCTCTCCGGGCAACTTTTTTTCTTTTTGTGTGTGTTTGTTTGTTATCTGATTGTGTGTTTGGGTTCGGATGCTGACGTAAGCCCAGTGATTGGCAGTCGGGCTCCACGTTTGCCCTTTTGAGTGTATTTTGGTTCGGATGCCGACGTAATTCCATCCAGTGGTCGTCGGGCTCCATGTTTGCCATCTGTTTGTGTGTTTTGTGTTGTTTGGCGTGCGTAAGCCGAACTACAGAGGCTCTGATTCTTGTTCCAGACAAGATATGTAGGCATAAGGTGCGATACCTTATCGAGCCCTTTCTCCTAACCCCACTTGCGTTCCCCGTGTGTGTGTGTGATGTTTAGCAACCTATTCTTTATTTTAGAACGTGGATCCCGTCGAGTACGACGGACGTGAGGGGTGCTAATACCTTCCCCTCGCGTAACCGACTCCCTTACCCTTTCTCTTTGGTCGCGAGACCATTTCCTTTCCAGGTTTCTCTGAGCGTTTCCTTTCCCTATTTTGGGATAAATAACGCGCAGTGGCGGCTCTGTGTGTGTTTTATTTTTAGCTCGCCGGTTGATTTTTCGCAGGATGCGACAGCTGGCGACTCTGCTGGGGACTGGATGTAGACCTATGCTGGTCCATCGTCCCTAAGCGAGTCCTTCCTAGCGTTTTAGGATTAGTTTAGGTTGCTTGTTTTGTGTATTTATTGCATTTATTATTCTAACCATTGTATATATTTGCATTAATGTCTGCATGCATCATACTATCATGTTGTTGCCGTCCTCTATGCAGGTGGTTCCTCTGTGTGGGGTGGGTATTCTGAGTGGGGCTAAAACCCAGGCCCGAGTACACACCTAGGATTAGTGTGGGTCTCACGTTCCTCATTTGCTAAATCAGCATGATGTTGTAACGTGACATACCACAAGCCGGACGAGGTTCATTTGATAGTGCTTTCCATTGTGGAATATTTCACTTTGGTTGAGTTACTTCATCTGAACTATTGACTCTGGTGACCGATCATTTCCCGGATCTTTGGTTTAGACGATCTCAGGAGAGCTACAATGGCACACCCGAAAGGGCAAACCCATTGAGTATCTCCGCCCGATTGTCGAGACTATTATCCGCCTTAGGATAACCTGTTTAGAATTTACCTGTGAGGGGAGGGTGATTCTTTCAGATGCATGTTCAGATGGTGACTTTTTGTTCCGTGGGTCTTATTTATGAGTCAGATTTATGGCCATTTATTGCCGAGACGCCGGAGTACTGTCCGTGGACATTTATCAGTGGGGATCCGTTTATTTCAGGATTCCCCGGGCCGAGATATTTATCAGTGGGGATCCGTTTATTTCAGGATTCCCTGGGCCGATTCAGATAATGGTGAGTGTCTGCTCAGAGACTGATGGTGATGATGATGATGTATCCGTCTTCCGTTTATTTCGGAACCCGTGGGTCGGATTTGTGGTTATATTCTTCCTCAGATGGTTATGATCAGTTCAGAGACCATATTCAGTGCAACAGATGATCAGATGGCTTGGAGGATGGCAACGCATTGCATTCATTCATCAGCATCATTGCATTTTGCATTAATTGCATCTAACACATGTTTACCCATATGCAGGGACACTTTTGATCGAGATCCTGGTTGAGAGACTTTCTGTTCAGATATGAGGACCGGTCTGAAAGACAACGTTGCCTACAGTTTCTTCAATCCAGAGATTGGTGTGCTAAAGGAGATGATAGCATTGATTACACCCGACCATGTGGGGATGTTCAGAGAGGCATACGGTAGTATCCTGAAGATGGTTTTCAGACTCACTGACAGCGACAGAAGTGCCATTCATACTCTTCTCCAGTTCTATGACCCGGGGCTGAGGTGTTTCGTATTTCCAGATTATCTGTTGGGACCTCTGATGGAGGACTATGCTAGCATCCTGGGTATTCAGATCCGTGATCAGATTCCTTTCCACGTCACTAGATCAGAGCCAGATGTCCTTGGAATTTCACGTACTCTTTATTTGAGTCCGGAAATAGTCAAGGAAGGATTGAAGGAAAAGGGGAAGCTACCCGGGTTTCATTTGAGTTTCTTGGAGGCTAATGCCAAGGAACATGTTGCTATGGGTAACTGGAAGACTGTTTGTGCTCTGATTGCTGTGAGCATTTATGGGATTATCTTATTTCCTAATCAGAAGAATTTTGTGGACCATAATGCTATCAGACTGTTCATGCAGAGAAACCCTGTTCCTACACTGATTGGAGATGTTTACTACTCAGTGCATAACAGGAATGAGAAGAGACGTGGTGGTCTGATCAGGTGCTGCTCTCAGTTGCTCTTCAAATGGTTTACAGGATATTTGCCTTCCCGAGGTGCCTTTGTTCAGATTGATCCCAGTGTCAAGTGGTCCTTCAGATTGATGGGTCTGCGGGCTGATGACATTGCTTGGACTCATAATGGCTTGGCTGGACAGGATTTCATATATAGCTGTGGGAGATTCCCCAATGTGCCTCTCATAGGAGTTGAGGGTTGCATCAACTACAACCCGACGCTTCTCAAGAGGCAGATGGGGTTCGCCATGGAAGTTCCTCCTCTTGAGCGGGAGATTCAGGAGTCCTTTTACTTCTCGGCTGAGGGCGATCAGGCCAAGCTGGTGCAGGTGTCTGGGGCATGGCGCAACATCCAGAAAAAGGGCAAGGTTCCTTATGGTAAGGTCAACTGTCGGTATTTTCCTCTTTTTGAAGATTGGTTGCGGAAGAGGATTGAGCTCACATATCTACCGTTTCCTGGAGGTGACTCTGTGTGTCCTAGGATCGAGGGACCAAGTTCTTCTGTCAGCATGGAAGAATTCCTCGAGATGAAGAGGGCCAGAGATCAGTTACTTATGGAGAAGGCGGAGTTGGAGATGACTGTTGCTCGGTTTCAGGCAGCTAATCAAGAGATCAAAGTGAAGATGGAAGATCAAGACAAGCGACACGCCTTGGAAGCCAAACGCTTTGAGATGGATACGGCCTACTATGGGAAGATCAGCCAAGCTTTAACATCATCCAACAGGGAGCACGACATCACCAAGGAGAAGCTGTCCAGAGCGTCACAGGTCATTGAGGATGAGAAGAGGAGACAGATCCTTGTCCGAGATCAGAGGGATGCTAGGGCCCGAGTTCTGGCTGCAGAGTGGAAAGCGGAGAAAGCAAAGATCAGGGCTGAGAAAGATCACTACATGGCTGAGAGAGATCACTACTTCAGGCAGATGAAGATTCATCAGAAGGAAGTGGGGAGATTGCAGCAGGAGAACACCGAACTCAGGTTCGCCGCAGAGTTCGCAAAGATGGTTGATGATACAGGGCCTTCCGTGGGACCTTCGTCAGGCTAGCTTTGTTATTTGTTGTGGACTACCGTCAGGCTTGTTGACGGAATTCACTTGTCTGTATTTCTTTCCTATTCTGGAGGATTGTATTTGATTTTATCTGATTGGATGTATGACTATGGCACTGTTTGTGCACTATTGGCTATGTGATGGTTATTTTTCATTCAGTGATTGATCTTCACGCTTTATTTGCTTTACCGTATGTACTCGCACAAGCACACACATGGTTGGGGGTATCATGCTAGATCACCTATCTCCGATCTGCACGATGAAATCAAACGCTGCAAATCAAAATATTGCTGCCGGGTTATTATATGTCTCCATGAAGCCAGGATCGAGAGACAAAGTGTTCCTCATGTGGATAGACACTGCATTCATGCATAATAACTTGTTTTCTGTTTTGCAGGTGTCAGTTTCTAACCTGTTTGATTGACACAGGAATGGTGAATCCGTCCAACGCTGACGTTCTCGAGCTGAAAGAGAAGATGGGAGAGCTGATTGATGTCATGCGAGAGTTCGCCTTGGGGCAGAAAGTAATTGCCGAAAAGGTGGGGAGGATTGAAGATTGACTGAAGATGGGGAACATGCAAGGAAACGTTTCGTCGTCTGGACCGCAGAAATCATTTGGTGATGGTCAGCCTAAGAAGGAGGATGACGCGAGTGCTGTGTCTGTGCATGCCCAGAGAGGACGCGGTAGGGGTCGGTACTACCAGCACACTGCTGCAGTAACCATCCCTGCTGGTAATCAGTTAATCCGACAGCAACCTCAGCTAACCCCACAGAAGATACAGGGAGCTGGGAGCCAAGTGAAAGGAAAAGGGGTTGATCGTCATTTTGACAAGCCACCCATGCCATATGCTGCTCTGTTTAAAAAGTTGATGGATCTTGGGATGGTTCAGCCAAGGATGTTAGCTCCAGTGAGATCAGATCAGAGGCCACCTAACTATAATGAGAACGCCAGGTGTGAATTTCATTCTGGTGCGCCTGGGCATAACATTGAGGGTTGTAGAGCCTTTAAGCATACTGTCCAAGACCTGGTGGAGTCCAAGGCCCTCCATTTTTCACTATTGTCAGATGTTAATGCTAATCCCATGCCGGCGCATGGTCAGGTGATGGTGAATGCAATTGCTGAAGATTCAGATCACGCCTATACGGTGGGGGAAGAGACTGACAGTGACTGTGAACTTGAGTCCTGGATAAAATCGTGCGTGGCAGGAAACTGAAAGGCTTAAAAAGATCAGCACTGTCACTCATCCGGAAGAGTAATATTTCTTGTTTTCAGTTTATATGCATGGAAGCCATATGTGTTGCCCGACACGTAATGGTTCATTGTAAGGGCCACCTCATGTTCATAAATTTGCATTTTCTGCATCATTAATAAATGGATGTTTTTCAGTCAAAAGCGGTGTTCCCTGTTTTTCATTTATTTTTGCAGTTTAAAAACAAATAAAAATGGCAATGTTTATTTTCATTTTTCTTTTTTGATTCGTCTCGTTCCGAATTCAAAAATATTCTCCGGATCTCGTTGATAACGATTCGGTTACACCTCATATGACTTTGACAAACCGAGCAATCATGCCGAAGAAGAAGACGAAGAAGATTGTGATCTGCTGGGATTAGCCAGGTTGTTGAAACAAGAGGAGAAGGTGATTCAGCCGCACGAGGAGCGGGTTGAGGTTGTTATTCCAAGCACCGCCGAGGTCAGGAAGGAAGGGAAAGTTGAGGCCGCTTCAGAGGCGAATCGAGAGCAGAATGGTAGCCTTGTTGAAAGAGCATGTGGATACCTTCACCTGGTCATGTCAGGATATGCCAGGGTCGGATACCGGTGTCGTTGTGCACAAGCTACCATGGAGAGAAGACAGTCCTCTGGAGAAGCAGAACGCCAGTGCTACTTATCAGAGAGCCATGGTGACTTTGTTTCACGATAGGATTCATCATGAAATTGAATGCTATGTTGATGACATGATAGCAAAGTCCCAAACAGGAAAGGGGCATCTGGCAGACCGGGGCAAGTCGTTTGACCGGTGGAGATAATTCAGACTGAGGTTGAATTCAGATAAGTGCACTATCAGAGTGCGGGCCGGTAAGCTGCTGGGGGTTTATTGTAAATAAGAGAGGAATCGAGGTTGATCCTGCTGAAAAAAAAATAATATGCCTGAACCGAGGATAAAGAAAAGAGGTTCGTGGTTTCTTCGAAAGATTGAATTAGCTGTCATGGTTCACATCTCATCTAACGGCCACGTGCGAACCTATATTCAAGATGTTGGAAAAAAAAATCAAACGGTCAGGTGAAATAATGATTGCCAAGGGGCATTGAAAAATAAAAGGATAAGTTGCAGGAACCTCTGATTCTGATACCTCTTGTGGAAGGAGCAATTGTTAATCTGGTACTTGACGGCCTTCGAGGGGTCTACGAGGTGAAGTGGGTCAGCATGACGCGTCTTGTCGAAAAGAGCATGCAATTTACCTTAGCAAAAAGTTTACCGACTGTGAAACAATACATTCACTGTTCGAAAAAACTTGCTGTACTTTGGCATAGGCTGCTCGCCGACTGAGACAGTATGCTGATTCATACCACTTTGTGGATTTCCAAGATGGATACGATCAAGTATGAGTTTGAGAAGCCAACATCGACCGGATGGGTTGTGAGAGTGCAAAAGAATGTTGACTGATCAGTATACTCTCAGAAAGCCATCAAAGGGGTATTGTCTGATTACATAGCCCAGCAACCCGGGGAGGATTATCAACCGATGAAGTTTGAGTTCCCTGATGAGGACATCTCGAGGTGCTCTAATCGAAAGATTGAGAGTAACCGATCCCGGAGGAGGGGCCTGACCCTGAATCCGAACGGATTCTGATGTCTGATGGGGAGGTTAAGGTGAATGAGCTGTTGTTGCCTGGATAACGTCTGAATGCACCGACGGTGTGATTGTGCAGAAAATGGTGGTAACCTACAAAGACTGGCATGAAATGTTGCCGTTTGCGTTGCATGGGTATCGCACGTCGGTGCGCACATCTACTGGGGCAACTCCATTCTCATTGGTATATGGGATGGAGGCTGTATTACCTGTTGAGGTTCAGATTCCCTCTTTGAGAGTCCTGATGGACGTGAAATTGCAAGAGGCTGAATGGGTAAGGACCAGGTACGAAGAGTTGAGCCTGATAGAGGAAAAGAGGCTGGCAGCCATCTGTCATGGACAGTTATATCAGCAGAGGATGAAGCGTGCTTTTGACGAGAAAGTACGACCTCGGGTGTATCACATGGGTGATACGGTGCTGAAAAGGATCCTTCCTCCTCAAAACGATAGAAGGGGCAAGTGGACACCGAATTATGAAGGTCCGTTCGTGGTCAAGAAGGTTTTCTCTAGTGGAACCTTGTTGTTAACGACCGTGGATGGCGAAGATTTTCCATCCCCTGTGAATGCGGACGCAGTTAAAAAATACTTCGTGTAAGGAGACCCGCTGGACGAAAAGAACAAAATAGTTCAGGCAAAAATGGGCATCCCGGCGAACCAAAAACAGAAAGAAAAGGTTCGGGCAAAAATTAGGGATAAAAATGAAAAATGTACACCCGGCAAGTCAAAAACCTGAAAAGGCGACTTGGGCAAAAAAGGGTATCCCGGTGGACTGAAAACCCGAAAGGGCGGTCCAGGCAAAAGAGGGATTGAAACGAACAACTGCGTCCCGCATGATCGTTTGCGCTTTGGTTAAAGCATCATGGATAATACCCGACAGGGATCGATCAGAAGCGTCTTGTTCAGAAGGCAGAAAGAACGGAGAGTCTGAGGACATATGGAGTGTAACCGAGTTGGAACTCGATGAGATCACGAGTTTCACATTGCCATTAGGATAGATTTTTCCTTTTGCGCGATTACCTCTTTTCAGGAATTGCTTCCTTTGTATTGCTCGATTTGAGCCACACTTTTCAAATCAATAAAATGCAAATTCAGTCAAATAATTTTGTTTTTGTCTTTCATTACCACTTTGATTGCAAAAACATCCAGAGTATTTTTGATAAAGAATCTTGCATTTTAAGACATACAGGTTCCTTCCAATGCATGTTTATAAGATTGAAAGCTTGAAATCTTATTCGGAAGGTTGAGTGACCCAAGTGTTGAAATCTTGACACGCCTGGGGCACGGTTTTATCTAACGATCTGTTTTGCAGGAATTGTTGGATATTCTTCATTCACTTGCAGGTTGTGAGGTGGAAACTTTGTAACAGATCCCCAGAGAGTTCGCTCAGGAACGAATGGATGAAAAATGACGAAGTGACGTTGAGACGTACGATGATCCTTGATGATAATCAAGAAGACTCTTCAAAATCGGAAGATTGGAAAGTCTGTAAAATTCCCCGCAGAGTCTGACCAGAAACGAATGAGGATGGAGGGACGACGGAGAGACGTCGAGACGTCCGACGACCTTTGAAATTAATCAAGAAGACTCTTCAAAGTCGGAAAATTGAAATTTCTGTATAATCCCAGGAGTACGTTCTCGTCGAGCGCGGAGCGACTTGGAATATAAGATGATGGAGCAGAAAAGGTCCAGACGAGTCTGGGAATTCTCAAAAGTGGAGAGCTGATATGAATATTGGCGGTAGATACCGTGGTTCGATGAGTCGACGGGTGTTGTACCGACTTTTCTCATTTTTCAGCTAAGTCCCCAAGCAGAGTCATAGGACTAGCTCCCCAGCAGATCCAACGTCTGTGGACTTCTCCAGCCGAGTCAGGATGGTTGTCCCCGAGTGGAGCGGGTTTCAATGAAATATATCTTCAGCAGTGTTCATCCTGCCAGTGGATTGGACGAGTTTCCGCAGCAGACGGATTCTTGCACCCCCAGCTGAGTTGATTCTACCTATGGATAGCATGGGTTGTCCCCAGCGGAGTGGCATTCGCTTCCCTAGCAGGGTCGGAATGGTTATCCCCAGCGGGTTTCAGATCGAATGCTTCCCCAGTCGTCAGTCCTGGAGGTTGCTGTTCCCCAGCGGAGTTCTTTGTGAGCACTTCCCCAGTAAAGTCAGCAGGTATCTGTGAGGGTTTTCCTGGAGCGGAGTCAGGATTGATATCCCCAGTAAGTCAAGATTGGAGTATCCCCACAGAGCGTTGGTGGTGTTTATCCCCAGCGGTTTCTCGAGTGGATTGGGTGCAAAGGAGGTTCTTCCCCAGCAAGGGTTGCCTTTTCCCAGCAGCAGTGATTCCCCAGCATGGTGGAAGTCCGAGCGATGACGATATCCTCAGTGGAGTGTCTCGTATTCCCCAGAAGAGTCCCTTGAGGGGGATATTTCTTTTTATGCATTCATCATGAAAAAATAACATGGCATATTGCGTAGAAAAATAAATGATCGCGTAGCATTTCCATAATTATGGAGCATTACGCAGAAAAATCAATCATGCATCATTAAAAGCATCTGCTAGTCTCAAGCTGTGGTTACCGTTTGAGAGGTGATGTTGCATCAAAGTTTCTGTCGAGCGAAGATGGGAATGATAGACCAATTTTCCGGTGTTCAGACCGAGGCGGTATTCAGACCGAAGTGGCGTTCAGGCCAAGTTTCCGGTATTCAGACCGAAGAAGTTTCCGACGATCAGGTCGATGTACTTATGGCATTCAGGCCAATTTTCCGGTGTTCAGACCGAGGCGGTATTCAGACCGAAGAAGTTTCCGACGATCAGGTCGATGTACTTATGGCATTCAGGCCAATTTTCCGGTGTTCAGACCGAGGCGGTATTCAGACCGAAGTGGCGTTCAGGCCAAGTTTCCGGTATTCAGACCGAAGAAGTTTCCGACGATCAGGTCGATGTACTTATGGCATTCAGGCCAATTTTCCGGTGTTCAGACCGAGGCGGTATTCAGACCGAAGTGGCATTCAGGCCAATTTTCCGGTGTTTAGACCGAGGCGGTATTCAGACCGAAGTGGCGTTCAGGCCAAGTTTCCGGTATTCAGACCGAAGAAGTTTCCGACGATCAGGTCGATGTACTTATGGCATCAGGCCAATTTTCCGGTGTTCAGACCGAGGCGGTATTCAGACCGAAGTGGCGTTCAGGCCAAGTTTCCGGTATTCAGATCGAAGAAGTTTCCGACGATCAGGTCGATGTACTTATGGCATTCAGGCCAATTTTCCAGTGTTCAGACCGAGGCGGTATTCAGACCGAAGTGGCGTTCAGGCCAAGTTTCCGGTATTCAGATCGAAGAAGTTTCCGACGATCAGGTCGATGTACTTATGGCATTCAGGCCAATTTTCCGATATCCAGACCGAAGTGGTGTTCAGGCCAAGAAAAATGAAAAAAGAAGAGAGAATAATAATCCCCAGTGGATGTGTGGTGATCAGACCATGGTTATCCCTGTGTTACCATTTATTTTGGTATTTAGGTTGACATTTCTGTTTCGGTACTCAGGCCGACTTTCTCCGTACCAGACGGATTTTTGCTTTTGGAGTTCGTTTCTTCGCCAATGCTGACAGGCGTTGTTAATTATATCCCATCAGAGTGCAAATTGTTCGTCTGTTCTTGGTATTCAATCACTCTTCATCCTGGTCATCCGAAAGCCGAGGCTATTTCGTATCGACAGGTTCACAGTGGATTGAATAGGGGCAGCTGTAACACCTCAAAATTTGCCCTCCTCTCTTGGGACTAGCATTATCATTTTGCATATCATTTTAGGTCATTAGGCATTGCATATTGCATATCATGTGGTTACATTGTGCGATCTATCTTCCCAAGTCTTGATTAGAAGATGAGGAAGTCTAAGTGCAAGCCTAGGGTTTATTGACTGATCATGGGCCATCTGAGGATTGGACTGTGAATTAGGGTTTCATGATTCTCAATGGATATTGGTCTTCATCTTGATTGCAATGATACATCATCATCATCATCATGGTTGGATGTCATCAAGAGATTGAAGCTCATTCCTTGAGATTAGGGTTTTGACCACTGGTCAACCCTAATCAGTTGTATTGGGCCAATCTGGGCATAATCAGGAGATGGGGTTTATGATGGTTATGGGGTTCATTCTATGATTATATTGTGCTTATGGAGGCTGGGGTATCACCCTTGAGCCATTTCAGTTGGAGATTGGGGCTCAGATTGATCTATGCATTGCCTGATTCATCTGTCAGTTGAAAAGTCAACTGTGGTCAACTGTACATGATCTGATGGATTTGGAGGTGGAAATGAGTTGAATACACTTCATTCATGTTGGAACAAGTGTTATTTGACATCTCAAAGCTTAAGAATGAAGAAAATCAAGTCAGAACAAAAACTGCCAAAAATAGAAAGTGACTTGTAACTGAAGTTTCCAAAAATGGAAAGTTTTTGACCTCAAAATAAGATGTCCAAGGAAGCTTCAAATGAAAATTTGTTAAACATGAAAGTTGTAGATCTTGTTCTCACCTTTCCAAAAAGTCCAAGAACTTGAAAATCTCATGTATGGTTGGAAAATTATGGCTCAGTGAAATTCAAAAATGACCCATAATCAGGAGGCCATAACTTCCACATGGTTTGTCCAAATTGCAAGTTCTTTATATGCACAAACTCCATTTGACATGTAATTTCATGGTGCATAATTGGATTTTCTCAAAAGTGGCCAATGCAAAAAGTCAAATTTCAACTGGACAGTTAAAATGGACTAAGGGCAAAATTGTCCAACTTGTGAAATAATTGGAATTTTTGAGTGGGGATTTTTGCTACACCTCATAAATGGCATTTGAAACCTGTTGGAATCATCATTTCATGGCTAAGGCTTGTGGTTTGGAATTTGGCTTGTAAAATGAAAGTGCAAAAATTGGACAAAGTGGTATTACATGGTGAAAATGAGAAATATGCATCCAATGAGAGTGAGACAAGTTGCAACAGCTCACACATGTCATTTAGAGAGTGTGTGAGCTGTCCATGAGCTGGCATTGGCTTGTATGTGGAAGTGACCATTTTGCCCTCACTTGAAAAATTAGCATTTCATTAACGTGTGCAACTTGGTTAATTAACATGATTAGGGGATGATTAAGCACACATATATAATCCTAATTACTCTCTAACCATAACAGAAATTCATTCATCACAAAACCAGATCTAAAACCTCTCCAATTCTCTCAATTTCCTCAAGAACACCAAAACTTCAAATCCAAAATTCATCATCAATTCTTGATCAATCTTCATAATTCCTTTGGCATCGAACTCCAATCATCATCATATCCATCTGTTTTGGAAGTTTGGAAGGAAAAGAGTATGGAATCGCAACTGTCCAAGAATGCATTATCAATGGTGAATTCGAGTTGTGAGCACTAGGAGCAAAGGCAAGTGAATTCGAGCGCATCAATCATCTTCCCTATCTCTCTTCTGCATCTGTTTGGGAGAATTGAAGCACAAGAACACCGATTTCATCGCTGCCATCTCCAGGTACTTTAGTTGCTTAGTTCCTTGTGAACTTTTGCTTTGCTTTGCTTAAGCAACTTGCATTGAGGTATAACTTCCTAACTTCATGTAGTCTGGAGACCCGGCTGTTACCGGGCCGGGCAAATAAATGTCTGAAGTCCTCCTTAAGAGGCAATGATTGTGATTGTTTATTTTTCATGCCAAGCAGGTGAAAGTCCTTTAAATAAGGCAATTGGTGGAAGGTAGGGGTATGCAGTCTACCCCCCACTATTCAGTTGAGTCTTCTCCTTGCTCCCATTACATGGTTGTAGCATTGAGATCATAAGCCCAAGATCTTGTGCAGTGCACATTGTGTCAGAGTCTCTGAGTATAGAAGGGTTCCCCCATTCTGGACCCATGCTCATTTGTCAGAAGCTCTCCCTGGTTAGGGATAAGAGCTGTGAGGTCTCATCCTCACTTCATCCTTTCATCTGCTTCACCTTAGCCTCGTAATGGCAAGGTTAAGAGCAAACCCAGCCCGTACAGGCGACTCGCTTCGGCAGTCAAACCTATTGTGTGAGCCACTTGTTTGGTTATAGTGCGTGCTGTGTGGATATCTGTTTGAGATGCTTGTTCTCATTTGATGTATGCTTGAATTATGCTGTATGCTTGTGTGCTTGCTTCTTTCCTGGATAGGAGTAGTTTGCTTATGCAAGTAGGATAGAAAACTGAACTTAGGGTAAACGATGCATGACAACACTAGGCTCGAGTCCAGCTCCCTAGTAGTGTGTCTTTTCCCCGGTTTCTGGCTAGCAATTCAGTCCCTTTCAGGGGAACTACATCGCCCTGATCCTCGTTCCAGACGAGGTATGTAGGCAGGGGGTCGTGCGAGACCTCTCCGGGCAACTTTTTTTCTTTTTGTGTGTGTTTGTTTGTTATCTGATTGTGTGTTTGGGTTCGGATGCTGACGTAAGCCCAGTGATTGGCAGTCGGGCTCCACGTTTGCCCTTTTGAGTGTATTTTGGTTCGGATGCCGAACTACAGAGGCTCTGATTCTTGTTCCAGACAAGATATGTAGGCATAAGGTGCGATACCTTATCGAGCCCTTTCTCCTAACCCCACCTGCGTTCCCCGTGTGTGTGTGTGATGTTTAGCAACCTATTCTTTATTTTAGAACGTGGATCCCGTCGAGTACGACGGACGTGAGGGGTGCTAATACCTTCCCCTCGCGTAACCGACTCCCTTACCCTTTCTCTTTGGTCGCGAGACCATTTCCTTTCCAGGTTTCTCTGAGCGTTTCCTTTCCCTATTTTGGGATAAATAACGCGCAGTGGCGGCTCTGTGTGTGTTTTATTTTTAGCTCGCCGGTTGATTTTTCGCAGGATGCGACAATATGCAGTCAGTGTGGTGAGTCAATTCATGCATGATCCGAGGGTGAGACATTTGCAGGTTGTAGACCGCGTTCTACAATATCTTAAAGCAACTCCAGGGAGAGGACTTTTGTTTAAAAGAGGTGGAAATCTAACTATGGAGACTTACACTAATGCGGATTATGCCGGATCAGTGAGTGACAAAAGATCTACGTCAGGCTATTGTACTTTTCTGTGTGGTAACCTTGTAGCTTGGAAGAGTAAGAAGTAAAGTGTAGTTGCTCGATCAAGCGCCGAGGCAGAATTTAGAGCTATGACACTAGGAATTTATTAGCTATTGTGGATGAAACAAATTCTAGAAGAGTTGAAGATACAATGTGAAGGTCCTATGAAATTGTTTTGTGACAATAAATCGGCTATTAGTATTGCTCATAATCCTGTTCAGCATGACAGGACTAAACACATTGAGATTGACCGACATTTTATCAAAGAGAAGTTGGATAGTGGACTGATAACTACATCTTACGTTCCTTCCGGGCATCAGCTGGCAGATGTGTTAACAAAAGGCTTACCAACAGAAAGATTCAGGCAACTTACTTGCAAGCTGGGAATGATAGATATCCATTCACCAGCTTGAGGGGGAGTGTTGTAAATATTAGATTGTAAATAGTAATTATTTCTATTAGTAATGAGGCCCATTAGTCAAAGCCCATAAGATTTTCTATTCTCTCTTATTTAAAGCATGTAGATGTAACATGTAAGAATTACTTTTTAATATATCAGTAAAATATTTTACTAAGACTCTCATTCTCTATATACTATTAGTAGTAAAAACTCAATATCCACAGTGAATGACATTATCACCCCTACTAAGTATATAAAATTAGCACCTTCCTACATTATACAAATAGGAAATTAATAATGACAAATTTCCTCTTATTCACATGTACTACAATTTTTTATTACTTAAATTCCGTCTTCATCTCTTTCTGTGTCCATATTCAACTGAATTTGTCAACTAATGAAAAGTCAAGCACAACAACTAAAAAATATAGTTGCAATAAGTTCAATGACCTTTCATTTTCCTAGTATCATATTATATCATGAGTTGTTTTCTTTGTACCTTTTTTAATGTGTTGAAACGTCCAATTTTCAAGCTGCAAGTAAAACCAAAACAAATATAGAAACATGTATGAAATCAGTTTTTGTCTCATTGTTTGATATAAAATAGTGACGCACTAGAAAAAGAGTCTTGAGAAAATACTGCTTCAGATGACTGTTCAAATATTGCAACTGGTTTGAATAAACTACAAAGTTTGAATCTTTCTGCAGAAACATATTTCTTCTTTTCTATGAGATTTCTGCTATTAGTTAGTTAGTCTCTTTCTTTTTACTGTTTGAAGTTTGTCTAATAGCACTTCTCAACAGAATCTTTGTTGCATGGAGAGTGAAACCGGCTTTGTTCCCAAAGTGACAGAAAACATAGCTATGGATTCTGCAGAGAAGAGACTCAATGAGCTTGGTTACAAGCAAGAACTAAGAAGAGAAATGGTTTGTGTTCTTTTAACATCTTGATCTAAATTTTTTCACTATGAAAATAACATTTTTTTCATGTATTGTGCAGACTATGTTCAAAACTCTTGCGATATCATTTTCAACAATGACACTTTTCACTGGAATCACACCTTTGTATGGTTCTAGCCTTCAATATGCAGGCCCTGCAAGTCTTGTATGGGGTTGGGTAGTTGTTTGTTTCTTCACTTGGTTTGTTGGAATTGCTATGGCTGAGATATGTTCATCTTTCCCGGTTTGTTTCTTCTCATAAAGTTTATGCACGTAACGGTAAATCACTGAATAATTTACATAACTGATTTTTAGTTTTGATTCAATCCATAACAGACAACTGGTTCTCTGTACTTTTGGGCTGCACATTTAGCCGGTCCAAAATGGGGACCATTTTCTTCATGGTGCTGTGCTTGGCTTGAAACTATAGGTCTTATTGCTGGGATTGGGACTCAGGTAAATGGACTAATTTGGTTAAACTTTTCTACTCGTGTTTCCGTCAAATGCGTGCGAAAGTAACTCATTTTTCATGGTTGGAATTTGGAAAGGCTTATGCAGGATCACAAACACTGCAGAGTATAATCCTACTCTCAACCGGCACGAATAAAGGTGGAGGATACTTTGCCCCTAAATGGCTATTCTTATGTATGTACATTGGCCTCACTGTTATTTGGGCAGCATTGAACACATTTGCATTAGAAGTTATCGCCTTCATCGATATAATTTCAATATGGTGGCAGGTACTTTTGATTTTTTATCTAACTTTTCCAACTTACTGATTAGGATGAATGCGTCGTATCGTGACTGCAGGCAAATTTTTTCTGTGTCAGGTTATTGGTGGTGCAGTTATTGTGATAATGTTACCTCTGGTGGCACTAACTACACAATCAGCTTCATATGTATTCACAAACTTTGAATTAGCACCTAATACAACAGGAATATCAAGCAAACCGTATGCGGTGATTCTATCGTTTCTAGTGAGCCAATATTCCCTCTATGGATATGATGCTGCAGCGCATCTAACCGAAGAAACTAAAGGCGCAGACAAGAACGGACCGATAGCAATACTAGGTAGTCTTGCCATCATTTCGGTATTTGGTTGGGCTTATATCCTGGCTCTTACATTCAGCATTCAGGTATAAATATAATCAATTAACCAATTAACACTTCAACTTTTAGCAGAAGAATGATAATTAATTAACACCGGTTTTCAACTCTGATTCAGGATTTCGCCTATCTTTATGATCCAAACAACGAGACTGCTGGAGCATTTGTGCCAGCACAGATATTATATGATGCATTCCATGGAAGATATCACAATTCCACCGGAGCAATAGTTCTACTATTCGTCATTTGGGGTTCATTCTTCTTTGGCGGACTTTCAATCACCACAAGCGCTGCCAGAGTCGTAAGTACTATGATACGAGCCTTTATGGTTGATTTATTCGAGTTTATCTTAAACCATGTAATTTTCAGGTTTATGCACTGTCAAGAGATAATGGAGTGCCGTTTTCGTTCTTATGGCGAAAACTGCACCCAAGACACAAGGTTCCTACAAATGCAGTATGGCTATGTGCAGCAATATGCATTCTTCTTGGTCTACCAATATTGAAGGTGAATGTGGTATTTACTGCTATAACTTCAATATGCACAATTGGTTGGGTTGGTGGTTATGCAGTTCCAATATTTGCAAGAATGGTGATGCCAGAGAAGAATTTCAAGGCTGGACCATTTTATTTGGGAAAGGCAAGAAGGCCAATATGTTTGGTAGCATTTGTATGGATTTGTTACACATGTTGTGTGTTCCTTTTGCCAACTCTTTATCCAATAACTTGGGATACTTTCAATTATGCACCTGTTGCTCTAGGGGTAGGTTTGGGTTTAATAATGGTTTGGTGGGTATTGGATGCAAGAAAATGGTTTAAGGGGCCAGTAAGGAATATTGATGCTCAAAATGGCAAGGTGTAGTTATTGATCAGTTTGAAGAATAATTGGTGGATTATTCTTTATCCTATACTTGTTGCTTTAGACTTGTATGTTCTACTTCTATTTCTATGGTTAATACAAATATTTAATCCTTCATTTCAAAGATGTAAGATCATAATTCATCTCACCAAACACACATTTCTACCTCCTAGTTTTATAAATTTCCTAATTTTTTCCTTTCAAATTTTATAAAAATACATTTCAATTTTTTTAGTAACTTTTTAATAATGCTCCCCATTTCTTAAAAAAAAGGTATGTCTTTTTAAAAAAAAAAATCCAAAGTTGTTAATGTAATAAAATTTAATCACTGTTCAAATATTAATTTTTTTAAAGAATTATTCTACATTTTTTAACTCTTAAAAAATATATTACACAATTAATTAGAAGGGTCTTTTCCAACATAATCAGAAGGTCCTGAGTTCGAACCCAATTCTGAAAATGCAGCAATGTTAAATCTTTTGAAAGAGAGCTTTGCCGTCTATTATGGTCCTCCTAACTCGAAGAATTAGTCTTTGTAATTATGCGCAGAGGATATCCGATTTATAAAAAATAAATAAAAATTATATGATTAAATTTAAAAACAAAACCAATTTTGATTTGATTCATTGTTCTGGTTATAGAAGATTAATAGGAAGGTTAAAGTATTTAACCATTTCCAAACTAAACATTTCTTATGCAATCAACAAATTAAGTCTGTTTATGAATCAACCTTGCACTACTCATTTAACTGAAAATCATCACATTTTCCAATGTCTCAAAGGAACACTTAGAAAAGGGGTATTTTATCCAGCAAAATCTACTCTTGAACCCACTACCTTTGTTAATGGAGAGTGGGAACGTTGCAAAGTATCCTGCAGATCTACCACTGGTTTTTGTGTTTTTTAGAAGATGCTTCAATGTCTTGGAATTAAAATAAGCCACCCATAGTTGCAAGATCATCATCAGGAGTTGAATATCATGTTCTAGCCTCACTTATCTCTGAGTTTATTTTGTTTAAATAACTTTTACGTGCATTTAAAGTAGATTTATAATCAGTATGGTATTTTGTGATAACATGTTATACCAGTATAACGGAAGCAAATCCAATAACATGCCTCCATCAACAGTTGCAGAACTGATGCTACCGACCTGCAATTTGTTCCCACCGAAAACATAAGCGGAGAATTTCATAGATGTTTTCACCGAAGTAGTTAGCTCATATGATTGTATACACCTAGTGCACCTTATCAACCAATTCCTGCATGCACATGTCTCCATCCTTGTAGATGTGAAGCCATGATATCAGCAAGACATTATGGTTTTGAAGATCAAGTCATCCAGTTTTTGACTAGTTTGAATGATCAATTTATCATTGTCAAGACTCAAGTATTGATGATGGAATCCCTCCCATCTATCAATAAAGTTTACTCTTTGGTTGCACAAGAAGAAAGTAATCATATCCCTGCACATGTGTCTGTTGTTGATGAATCTAGTATGCTCACTAATTTCCATGAAGCTAAGAAAAGGTATGGTAGAGGCAAAGGAACTAGCTACGGAGGTTCTAGCAAGAACAATTCGATATATTGCTCTCATTGTCACAAGTATGGCCACACAGTTGAATTATGTTACCAAAAGCATGACAATCCACAAGTTAATAAATTTGCCAACACTTATAACACTAATGCTAGTGAATCACACCACTCTAATCCACCACCAAAAGTGAATCAACAAGAACCTCAAGTTTCAGGTTAACTCGAGAAAAGTATGATCAGTAAGTGTTCTTGCTCTAACAAGCCAACTTAATTCCTTAAGCAAATACTGCCATTGGTTCAAATTCCAAACAAATCACCACATAAACTGATGATCATTCTGTTCATTCATCAGATGAGAAGTTCACTTCAGGTATTCCTAGTGACATTACTTATTTTAGAAGTCACAGGTCTCATATGTGGCTCCTTTATTCAGGAGCAAATTATCACATTTGCTTTTCATTATATTTCTTTGAATCCTTTTATAAAATTAGACTCATTCAGGAGAATTTGCCTAATGTAAATCAAGTAGTAGTAAATTATGCAAGTAATGTTCTACTTTCACCAAACCTTTACATCACAAATGTCTTGTACTCACCTGATTTTACATTAACTTAATCTCAGTTTCCAAATTAAGTCAATCTCTATCATGTACAGTTCAATTCACCAATATTGTATGTCATATTCAGGATATGAAGCACCTAAAGATGATTGGTTTGGCTGAGCAGATAAATGGGATGTACTGGTTAACGATGGACAGTAAACCAACAAACCTACACAAACCTACTATTTCCAGAACTATGAACGATGTTAATTCAGTTGACACCAGTTAGTGTAATTTTTCCATTCATATGTCATTTTTTGGAATTTTAGATTATTCCACTTATCTAGCCAAAGAATAACTCACATGGCTCATTTGTATCCATCTATTACATATAATAAAACAAGTGTTTGTGATACATGCCATTTTGCTCGACAAAAGAAGTTACTTTTGTTGGAATAATATTGTTCATATCCCTTAAGGTTTTGATGATAAAAAGTATTTAAATAACAAATGGGTATGCTAACATATGTTCAAGTGTGCAGGATCACAAATATAGAATCAATCCTATAATGAAAGCATATGTAGAGAAGTATTTTCAATCTCATTCTGATTGATCAGAATCTGAACTAATTCATCATGTCGCACCTCGAAAAAATGGGGATACGACTTCAAAGTGAAGCGCGATCGCACGCTCGCAATGATGGACTGAACAGAGTCGCCACCGAACTTTATTTATTCCTAAGAAGGAAAGGGGAAATATCGATAAAACCCAAGACAAAGAAAGGATAAGATATGGTCATCGCAACCAATATCAGGGTTCGGGAGTCGATTACGCAAGGGGAAGGTATTAGCACCCCTCACGTCCGTTGTACTCAACGGGAACCATTAGGTCATTTGTGCGCGTTAGCGTTAGTTTGAAATATTAGGCTTTTCGAATTATTAGGTGGGAAAGAAAGAGTAAAAGAGAGGAAAATGTTTTTAGATTTTTGACGAAGGACTAAACCTAAATTTTTATTGGTGGGCCTGACAAGATTTACAAATCCTGCTCCTACGTATCTCAAAAGAGAAATCAAGGCTTACGTAGTTCTGGGTAGAAAAATGTTTGTTTGTTGGTCGATTTTAGCGAAAGCTATACTGTAGTAATCGACGAAAACATTGTTTTACCCAAAACAGATGAGGAGTGGATGCATACCACACATCGAACGGATTTATAAATCTACATTCGGAAAAACGTCACTTATGTTGACTCAACAATCGTGGCCGAAACATTGTTTTGCATCACTTAAGACAATATATCTTTCATTTATGAAAAAAAAGGTTTTTGATTAGTCGCACGGCGGCGAGAAAAGAGTTTGATTGGTTGGATGTATTTTGAGTGATGGCGAGAACTTGGATGAGCGAGATATACATCTCGAATCCTAGTCTCAGGAGTGCGCGGTATACACCACGTTCCATTTCCATCTTTATTAGCAAAAGTGTTTAATAAAGATTAGGTATTTTAGGTTTGATTGAGAAAGGGTTTGAAGAAACCGTATTGACAATTTTAGACGATGGCGAGAGCTAAGATTGGCGAGGCATACGTCTCGAATCTTAATCTCAGGAGTGCACGGTATACACCATGTTCCATTTCCATCTTTATGAAGGTGAGAAAAACAAGAAAGGGGGGGTTTGAATTGTTTGGAAAAATAAGCGCTTTTCAAAATGAAAATCACACAAGGATTTTATACTGGTTCGCTTATAACACAAAGCTACTCCAGTCCACCCGGCCAAGGTGATTTCGCCTTCAACAAGGACTTAATCCACTAATCTTGAAAGATTACAAACAACGCCTAAGAGAAAAATCTCTTAGTCCTCTCAAGTTTACAGACTACACTAAGTCACTTGAGGAAATCAACAAACAATAAATGAAAGATTTATGTAATCTAGAGTGCTTCTAAGAAAGCAAATATTACAGTATTAAGAACAAGAGTTTTTCACGTTATAAGCAAAAGCTTTGTGAAGATCTTAGAGAGTGTTTTTCTTGAGTGTTGATGTTTCAGTATAATTTTGGCTTGTTGGCTTGCTGATGGTTCAAGGTTGATTTGCAGCCTATTTATATATTCGTTGAAGTAGTAGTTGAAACTGGTGGATATTGAGATGAAGTTACGCCATCACATAAATAGCTTCTGCAGGATGACTTTTTCTTCTTGAAATGACTACTTACCACAAGTAGTATTTTCTTTATTGAGATTGGAGATTAACGTCTCTTTCTCAATTAGGAAATCCATTTGCAAATCTTTTCTTGACTTAAACGTTACTCATTCATGATTAGCAATTCCATGATCAGAGTCTTCAAGTATTTGAGAATCTTGGAATCTTGCTTCTGATGTAAATCTCTTTTGAGTTCTGATGGATTTCTTCAGATAGCGCTGATAACTTCTGGAGTTAGACAACCGTTGTTCAGAGTCAGAACTTCTAGAGCGCATTCTTGTTTAGATGCTTCTAATGTATTACTCAGAGTTAGACTTTCTTGAACTTGTCTTCACTTCAGATGCTTCTGATAATTTGATAATTTGTATCTGATCTGGTTTTGTATCTGATGACATCATCAGATTTCTTCCTTCTTTCTTTAGAATCCTGCACACTTAGAAACTTTTCGTTAGGGTGCCATTTTTGGTTTCATCCTTTGTTATCATCAAAATCAAGGAATCTGTTGTAGAACAATTTTTGTTCTTACAATCTCCCCCTTTTTGATGATGACAAAACAACCTTAATTAGCAGATGAAACATGAATAATATTAGATCAGATAGACAGAAGCTCCCCCTGAGATAATGCTAGGGAGTTCAGAAGTTCTTACCAGAGTTTCTTAAGTACAGAGGTTTCTGAAACTTTCTGCAATTTCTTAAGTAGGTTTCTGAAACTTTCTGCAATTTCTTAAGTCCAGGTTAGATAAATTTTATTTTTAAGAAAAAAAAAATATGTTGCAGAATGCTTAAGGTATTAGACAATGTTTTCATCAGAGCTATTAATGACTTCTCCCCCTTTTTGTCAGAATCAAAAAGACATAGTAAAAAAAATAAAGAGAAAAACTTGAATTCATAGATAGAAGCACAACGGCAATAAGAAAACATCAGATCCAGAGAAGGCAAGAAACAGAAACAACAGGCAAGCAAAATAAATAAAATCCTAAGTGCCTAGGGGTTCGGAGGCGGAGGCATTCTCTGAAGCAGCATTGCAAGCATATTCTGGATGTTGTCGTTGATAGTATCTTGCTTGTCCATTCTGGCCCGGAGTTCATTCTGATCTTGCTTGAGTTCTTTCAGAGTCTGAAGAACCATAGGGATCACAGAAGAGGACTCCCCTAGAGTCAGAGCCTGCTGAGCTTCAGCTTCAGCAGCAGCTTGTGCTTCTGCATCCGCCAGAGCCTTAGCTTCAGCTTCCTTTTCCCTTAGGATTTCAGCTTCCTTAGCAAGTCTTTCTTCTTCTAGCCTTCTTGCTTCTTCTTCAGCTTCCTTGGCCAATCTCTCTTCCTCTAGCCTTCTGGCTTCAGCTTCTCTGGCAAGTCTCTCCTGGAGTCTTGCCTCAGCATCTCTGATGTAGCCATTTCTGACTTGTTCAGAGATGCCCTTCAGTCTAAAGGCCTCAGATGTCATCCAGCCAATGACTCTGTTCCAGTGTGTCCTTACAGATTTAGGATCATCACTGATTTCAGAGTTAGTGACCAGAGAATCGACCTTTTGAACTGAAGCCTCTGCAATCATCAAGATGGCTTCCTTAAGGGTAGGTTTAGAAAGTTCAGGTTCAGGTTCTGGTTCAGAGGTATGAGGTGGAGAGTTTGGAGGGCTGAGATTTAATGTGTGAGGTTCAGATTCTGATTCAGGTTGGGGTTCAGATTCTGCTTCTGGTTGAGGTTCAGATGTTTGGGGTGAAGCGTAAAGAGGGTTTAAATCTAAGGGTTCAGTTTCAGCTTCAGGTGCAGCGGAGATGTTTGGTGGGGTGATATCAGAGGTGTGGGGTTCAGAGGGTTGAGTTTCAGAAGGTATGGTGGTTGTTTGTTGTGGTGGAGGTGAAGTTGCTTCAGATTGTGTTTGTGTTTGTTGTTGTGAAGCAAGTTTATGAGCATAAATTGTGGCTATGGTTGGGGAATCAGGGTCAGAAAATTCTGGGTCAGAAGAGAGGGAAACATATGGGGGTGATTCTGGTTCTGAGGATGATGAAGAGGAAGTGCTTTGGTGGGTTTGTTTAGGTTCAGAGGGAGGTATGAATGTACGAGCTATATTTAGAACTGGTGTAGGTTGGGAGGTTCTGGTGATTGAGGGTGAAATATCAGAGGTAGTAAAAATAGGTTGTGAAGAGAGAGGGTTAGAAGAAGCCATCAGAGGATTAGAGGTAACAGGAGGAACAGACGTACCAGTAGATATATTCAGAAGAGCTGAAGATTTGCTTCCAGAAGCTTCTCCAAGTTTGGCCTTCTTTGCCTGAGATGCTACCTTCTTTTCAGAAAGACCTCTCTTGTATCTGACGAAGTCTTCTTCAGAATCCAGACAGTCGTCGAGGCTGAAATCAGAGATGTCAACACCATCATCCAGCAGACGCTGAAGATAGATAGCAACAGCGTCTCTGGGTTCATTCTTGAAGAATCTGGCAAGGCCATGAGGCATCTTCCTCTGATCTTTCAAACAATCCCAGGATGTGTCCAGAGTGGGTCTGACTTGAATCTTCTTAATTATCCCCATACTCTTGAGATTTCTGGCATTCAGAGGCTTCCCAACATCTATTGCCAGATCATCCATCAATTTGGTCTTTTCCAGATGGTCTACCAGTCCATGCTCAATGAAGACATCAGATAGCAATCTTCCCAGAGGAATGTAGGATCTGGGCTTCATGTTGTTTCTGGTTTCTCTGACCGAATCTCTCAGATATCTGAAAAGGAGAGCAGGGAGGGAGATCTTCACACCCTTCTGAATGCAGTACAGAATGCATTTCTGGTCTGCATTGATGTAGTCAGAAGAGTTAGAGGCTGGACGGTGGTGAATGGTTCCCAGAATGATCTTCAGCCACACTCTGAGGTTCTGATGCAGCTCTTTGTTCTTTGAAGGATTTCCTTCGACGTTGGGCTTGAAGATTGTTGGGTTGATGACTTCAGTGATGCGCTTTGACCTAGGAGGGATGTTGTAAATCCTTTTTCCTCCACTTCTCTCCATGTTCAGCAGAGAGGCAATAGACCCTTCAGTAATAACAATCTTTACTCCTAGAACATAGGAGACGATGAAGTTGTCATCTGCATCTGCAAATCTCCAGAACTCCTTGACGAGAAGTGGGTAAATGGGACCATAAAGCCTTTGGAAATAGTTTTCCCACCCTTGCTTGCGAAGTTCTTCAGTAAGATCAACGCCATTTCTTCTCAAGTTTTCGAAATCAACAAGCGATTCGCACAACACATCCAAACCTTCAAAAGGGGTTGATAGGTTAATATGGCGTTCACGGTCAAGAACATGAGGTTCTTTGTAAACAGGGGTGATAGAGACGCCTGTAACCGTTGGAGTTTGAGTGTTTGAGGTTTGAGCAGTAGAACTAGATTCCATTTGTTGAGAGAAGTTAAAGACTTCTTGTTGTTGAGCGTCCATGGTGAAGAAGAAGAAGATTGATGAAGATGAAGAACTTGCAGAGAATGCTTCAGAGAGGGTTTAGGGTTTTAGAGTGAGTGAGAGTGATAAGTGTGTGAAATGTGAGAAAAGTGTTTATATACTCTAAGTTCAAACACATGCAAAACGACACACATTCCAGCGTTAGCACAAGAATCAAAATAGCACGTTTGGGGGAAAAATGATTACAGCTAATTAATGAATGTCTAATCCCACAGTACGCACACTGCTCAAGGAGATTTCAAACGTTCTGACCTTTGAATTTCTTTTGACAGCTGTCTAGAAGTTCTAGGGTTAGACGCTTGGTGCTCCACGTGTTGATGTATCTGATCTTCAGGAATACCAAAGGATAGGTTTCTGAAGATTTCTAACTCAGATATCTTCTTAACTTGGTAGAAGTATCAGAGTCAGAGGCAGAAATATATTTGTTTACATCAGAGTCTCATTTTACCTTTTCAGAGCCACACTTCATTCAGGGCAATTTTTAATGTTCAGATGTTCTAAGATAAAAAGAAATCTATCTTCAGCTAGAGGCTTAGTAAAGATATCTGCCCATTGATGTTCAGTATCAATGAACTTCAATGTTACTATCCCTTTCTGAACATAGTCTCTGATAAAATGATGTTTTATTTCAATGTGTTTGGCTCTGGAATGTAGAATGGGATTCTTACTTAAACAAATAGCAGCAGTATTATCACAAAAGATAGGAATGTTACTCTCAAAGATTTGTAGATCTTCTAGCTGATGCTTCATCCAGAGCATCTGAGTTGTGCACAATGATGCTGAGATGTATTCTGCTTCTGCAGTTGATAGAGCAATAGTTGACTGTCTTTTGCTAGCCCAGGAGATTAGATTGTTTCCCAGAAGCTGGCAATTCCCAGATGTGCTTTTTCGTTCTATTCTATCTCCTGCATAATCTGCATCACAATAACCCGAGAGTCTATACTCTGATGTTTTCTCATACATCAGGCCCAGGTTAGGAGTTCCTTTCAGATACTTAAGAATTCTCTTAACTGCTGTTAAATGAGATTCTCTAGGATCTGATTGGAATCTGGCACAAAGACAGACACTAAAGAGAATATCAGGACGAGTAGCAGTCAGATAGAGAAGAGAGCCTATCATACCTCGATAGAGCTTCTGACAAACCTTGTTGCTTACCTCTTCCTTTTCCAGAATGCAAGTTGGGTGCATGGGAGTTTTTGCAGAGTTGCATTCAGTCATGTCAAACTTCTTCAGAACGTCTTTAATATATTTACTTTGATGGACGTACGTGACTTCTGAAGTTTGATTAATTTGAATTCCTAGAAAGAACTTTAGTTCTTGCATTAAACTCATCTCAAATTCTGCCTGCATTAACTTAGAAAATTCTTGGCAAACAGAGATATTAGCAGAACCAAAAATAATATCATCAACATAAATCTGGCATATCATGAGATCATTATTAAGGTTTTTACAGAAGAGTGTAGAATCAACTTTCCCTCTGATAAAATTTTGTTCCAGAAGAAAATTGCTTAATCGTTCATACCAAGCTCTGGGAGCTTGTTTAAGTCCGTATAAGGATTTCTTAAGTTTAAAAACATGTTCTGGAAAATTTGAATTTTCAAAACCTGGAGGTTGGTTGACATACACTTCTTCTGATATATAACCATTAAGGAATGCACTCTTGACATCCATTTGATATAATTTAATAGAATGATTAATAGCAAAAGATACAAGAAGACGAATAGATTCTAACCTCGCGACTGGAGCAAAGGTTTCATTATAGTCAATACCTTCTTGTTGACTGTAACCTTGAGCTACCAGTCGAGCTTTGTTTCTGACAACTTCTCCTTTCTCGTTCAGCTTGTTTCTGAAAACCCATCTGGTTCCAATGACATGAGTGCCTCTGGGTTTAGGAACGAGATCCCAGACATCATTCTTTGAGAATTGATCCAATTCTTCTTGCATAGCTGCCACCCAGTCGTTATCCTGAAGTGCTTCATCACAAGACGTAGGCTCAATCAGAGACACTAGTCCCAGAGTGGTATCTTCAGACGTTCTGAAGGTAGATCTGGTTCTGACAGGTTCGTCCTTGTTTCCCAGAATCAAATCTTCAGATACATTGATACGACTTTTGACTTTCTTTGGGATTTCTGGAGATTTAATTTCTTCAGAGTTTTGAGTGACAGTTGCTTCTGGAGTTTTATCAGATTCTACAAGAGTGATTTCCAAATCTGCAAACTTTTCAACTAGCTTTGACTTTTCAGGGTCAAGCTTATCATCAAATCTGACATGAATTGATTCTTCCACAATTTTGGTTTCTGTGTTGTATACTCTGTAGCCTTTAGAGCGTTCTGAGTATCCTAACATAATACCTTTTTGTGCTTTGGAATCAAACTTGTTCAGATGTTCTTTAGTATTTAATATAAAACAAGAACATCCAAAAGGATGAAAATATGAAATGTTTGGTTTTCTTCCTTTACACAGTTCATAGGGAGTCTTTTCTAGAATAGGTCTTATAGAGATTCTATTCTGAATGTAACACGCTGTATTTACAGCTTCTGCCCAAAAGTGCTTTGCTACATTAGTTTCATTGATCATGGTTCTGGCCATCTCTTGGAGTGTCCTATTCTTCCTCTTTACAACTCCATTTTGTTGTGGAGTTCTAGGGCAGGAGAAATCATGGGATATTCCATTAGAATCAAATAATTCTTCAAAATCTTTATTTTCAAATTCTCCACCATGATCACTTCTGACTCTAATAATTTTAGAGTCAAATTCTTTTTGCACTTTGGAACAGAAACTTGTGAATACAGAGTGAGACTCACTCTTGTGCTTTAGGAATTTTACCCATGTCCAGCGACTGTAATCATCAACAATGACTAGTCCATACTTCTTTCCATTAACTGATGCTGTTTTCACAGGACCAAATAAGTCAATGTGAAGAAGTTCCAGAGGCTTAGAGGTAGAAACAACATTTTTCTTTTTAAAAGATGTTTTTTGAAAATTTTCCTTTCTGACAAGCTTCACACAGAGCATCTGAAGAAAACTTCAGTTTAGGTAGGCCTCTGACTAACTCGAGTTTAGTTAGCTGAGAAAGTTTCCTCATGCTGATGTGGCCCAAGCGTCTATGCCATACCCATTGCTCTTCGTGAACTGACATTAGACATTTAACATTTTGATCTTTTAAATCAGAAAGATTTATTTTATAAATGTTGTTTTTCCTCTTGCCTGTGAAAAGGACAGAGCCATCGTTCTGATTAATGGCTTTACATGTTTTTTGATTGAAGATTACATCATAACCGTTATCACTTAATTGACTTATGGATAACAAGTTATGCATTAATCCTTCTACATAAAGAACATCAGATATAGAGGGAAGAGTACCATTACCAATAGTTCCGGAGCCTCTGATCCTTCCTTTCTGATCTCCTCCGAAGCCTACAAATCCAGCGTCTTTAAGTTCCAGACTTTGGAACATAGACTTTCTTCCCGTCATGTGTCGCGAGCATCCAGAGTCCAGGTACCATGACTGGTGTCTGAACTTTGCTGCATAGGATATCTGCAACATAGATAATCTTATCTTTCGGTACCCAGAATCTCTTGGGTCCTTTCAGATTAGTTTTCCCAAAGTTTCTTATAACTTTGGTTTTTCTAGCATTTTTAAATTTTTGTTCTTGTGTGTGTGTGTAATGATATGAAAAAGGAGATTTAATTTGATCACTTGTAGAAGTTTTATCTTCCTTAGGATCATACCCAATTCCCCTTTTATTGTTCTGACTTACTCCATAAATCATGGATGCCATAATACTCCTATCTATCCCATTCTTCAGAAATTCTTGAAAGGCTTCTTCATATTTATAAATAATTTTATTTGAAGTTTGTGGTGCTTGAGACAACGCTTCTTCTAATTCTAAGCTTTTTGTTTTTGCTCCATCTCTTTCTAACGTTAAAGATCTGATTGTATCTTCATGTGCTAGAATTGTTATCTCAAGTTCACTACATTCTTCAAATTTTGTTTTAAGACAGCCTTTAATGTTTTTAAACTTTTGTTTTAATTTCTGATAAGAGGTAAGAGTTTCTGACAAACATGATTCTAAGTCAGATCGAGAAAGTTCAGAAAATACCTCTTCAGATTCTTCGTCTGAGCTGTTGGATGTGGTAGCCATAAGTGCTACATTGGCCTGTTCATCAGAGTCAGATTCTGATGATCCAGATTCACTGTCATCCCAAGTAGCCATCAGTCCTTTCTTTGTTCTGAAGGTGTTTTTCTTGAAGCTTTCTTTTCTAGGGTTGTCTTTCTTTAGCTTAGGGCATTCATTCCTGTAATGACCTGTTTCTTTACATTCATAACAAGTAATATCTTTGTTAGCTTTACCTTTTGAAGTTGACTCTGATCGATCCCCTCTGGGTCTTGGTCTTCTGAAGTTGTTGTTCCTCTTTTTCCAGAGTTGCTTAACTCTTCTGGTTAGTAGGGACAACTCTTCTTCATCATCAGAGTCTTCAGGTTCAGAGTCGTCAGTATCTTCAGTTTCTGCCTGGAGAGCTTTGGTTTTGTCAGGTTTCCGTCTTTCAGATCCGGACTTTAGCGTTACGGACTTGTTCCTTTTCTGAGGTTCATCCTCCTCTAGTTCTATCTCATGACTTCTGAGAGAACTAACAAGTTCTTCAAGGCTGATATTGTTCAGATCCTTTGACAGCTTCAGAGCAGTAACCATAGGTCTCCATTTCTTTGGCAGACTTCTGACTATCTTCTTAACATGATCTGCAGTTGTGTATCCTTTGTCTAGCACTTTAAGACCTGCAATAAGAGTTTGAAATCTGGAAAACATAGCCTCTATAGCTTCGTCATCTTCCATTTTGAAGGCTTCATATTTCTGGATAAGCGCCAGAGCCTTCGTCTCCTTGACTTGGGAGTTTCCTTCATGGGTCATCTTTAGAGAGTCAAGTATATCTTTGGCTGTCTCTCTGTTGGTGATCTTTTCATATTCGTTGTATGATATAGCATTTAGAAGTATTGTTCTAGCCTTGTGATGATTTTTGAAGATACATTTTTGATCTTCTGACATCTTGTTTCTGGGAACTTCAGCTCCATTTTCCAAGACTGGAGGTGTATATCCATCTGTGACGATGTCCCAGAGGTCAGCATCATAACCCAGAAAGAAACTTTCGATTCTATCTTTCCAGTAATCAAATTTCTCTCCATCAAAAACAGGAGGCTTAGCATTGTAAGAATCTCTTTCATTTGAGTGGGCCATTGTTTTTCTCGTACTGGATCTCTCTACACGGTTAAGTGTTTGATTAGAAAATCAATAACAGAGCCGGAGCTCTGATACCAATTGAAGGTGAGAAAAACAAGAAAGGGGGGGTTTGAATTGTTTGGAAAAATAAGCGCTTTTCAAAATGAAAATCACACAAGGATTTTATACTGGTTCGCTTATAACACAAAGCTACTCCAGTCCACCCGGCCAAGGTGATTTCGCCTTCAACAAGGACTTAATCCACTAATCTTGAAAGATTACAAACAACGCCTAAGAGAAAAATCTCTTAGTCCTCTCAAGTTTACAGACTACACTAAGTCACTTGAGGAAATCAACAAACAATAAATGAAAGATTTATGTAATCTAGAGTGCTTCTAAGAAAGCAAATATTACAGTATTAAGAACAAGAGTTTTTCACGTTATAAGCAAAAGCTTTGTGAAGATCTTAGAGAGTGTTTTTCTTGAGTGTTGATGTTTCAGTATAATTTTGGCTTGTTGGCTTGCTGATGGTTCAAGGTTGATTTGCAGCCTATTTATATATTCGTTGAAGTAGTAGTTGAAACTGGTGGATATTGAGATGAAGTTACGCCATCACATAAATAGCTTCTGCAGGATGACTTTTTCTTCTTGAAATGACTACTTACCACAAGTAGTATTTTCTTTATTGAGATTGGAGATTAACGTCTCTTTCTCAATTAGGAAATCCATTTGCAAATCTTTTCTTGACTTAAACGTTACTCATTCATGATTAGCAATTCCATGATCAGAGTCTTCAAGTATTTGAGAATCTTGGAATCTTGCTTCTGATGTAAATCTCTTTTGAGTTCTGATGGATTTCTTCAGATAGCGCTGATAACTTCTGGAGTTAGACAACCGTTGTTCAGAGTCAGAACTTCTAGAGCGCATTCTTGTTTAGATGCTTCTAATGTATTACTCAGAGTTAGACTTTCTTGAACTTGTCTTCACTTCAGATGCTTCTGATAATTTGATAATTTGTATCTGATCTGGTTTTGTATCTGATGACATCATCAGATTTCTTCCTTCTTTCTTTAGAATCCTGCACACTTAGAAACTTTTCGTTAGGGTGCCATTTTTGGTTTCATCCTTTGTTATCATCAAAATCAAGGAATCTGTTGTAGAACAATTTTTGTTCTTACACTTTATTGAAAAATGTTTGATGAAAATTAAGTATTTTTAGGTTTGATTGAGAAAGGGTTTGAAGAAACCGCGTTGACAATTTTAGACGATGGCGAGAGCTAAGATAGGCGAGGTGTACGCCTCGAATCTTAATCTCAGGAGTGCACGGTATACACCATGTTCCATTTCCATCTTTATTGAAAAATGTTTGATGAAAATTAAGTATTTTTAGTTTTGTTGTGAAAATGACTTGACCCTAGATCAAGTATTGATGGACGTTTAAGAGAAATTTGAATGAGTGTTTGAGAGAAAACAAAGTGGATAAATTTGGATGATGGCAAGAGCTAGGATTGGCGAGATATACATCTCGAATCCTAATCTCAGGAGTGCGCGGTATACACCACGTTCCACTTCCATCTTATTGAAAAGGTCTTAACTATGAATTAATATTTTTTGAGTTTTTATTAAGTAAACTGACTTGACGTTGAATCAAGCGTTTGATGAAAGTTTGAAAGAAATGGAATAGAATAAGAGGGAGAAATGAATTGATTTATTTATTGAGAAAATACTCGACGTTGGATCGAGTCATTATTTTTGATCCTTTGGAAATGGTTGATTTTATTCTTTTGTTAGTATCTAACTAAACAGTCAAACAAATAAAGAAATAAAACAGTACAAAATTATTACACATCGGGGGAGTGGGGTACATTTTGTCAAATGGGGATTCAAAATCATGAAATAATTAAATCGGGCCCAAACAACAAATAATGCAATGTATGAGTGTAAGTGCAAGAGAACCGACTCATTGTAAGAAAGCCCAAGAGTAAGCTATGTGAGGTTGATGGCGATGCTTAAAAGCAATCGACTTACAAGGGTATGGAAATGGGCTCGATATTGAATCGAGAAAAGTGTGATTTTAATAGTTTAAAACGGTTTTGAATGGATGATGAAATTAAAGGAAACCCAACTTGTGTTATTAAACAATAATGAAACTATGAATATAGGAGAAATTATAATAAAACATGAACATAAAAAAATGAATGCTAGAAGAAATAAAATGCTATATATGGGTATCAAACCCACTACCCAAAGGGAGGTGAGACCACTTCCCCTCCACTAGGCCACCGATGGTCACTTGTAATCCTAACAACGACCCAATCATATAACCAAAGAACCAAATGAAATAAAATAATAAAAAAAAAGTCAGCATGGGCCACAAACACCTGGGCCGAATGAACACCCAATAGCCTCTTAGACTGTCTGGGTTTGTTTGGTTCGTTAGAAATCGAAGCCCAGCAGCATGACAAATCAGGTAAAAAAAATAAAATAAACCCAAAACTGGATTTGTTTGAGCCACCATCTCCTTCTTTCCCAAATCAGAATTCCCTCCTTCTTTTTCAGAACAACAACACCTAAACCGTACAGAAGCGTCACGAAATAACCCCAAGGTCCTCGCTTCCAATTTCAATTATAAAGCGCGAATGGCAAAAAGGGTGATATCGGGGATGGATTCGAACAACGACAAACAAATAGCGGTAAACAGTCGAACGCATCATGCATAAAGAGAGAGTGATAACCTGTGAACCCGCGGACGCGACGACGATTTAGTCGATTTGGTCTTCCTCTGAACTGCCTCCGCCTCCTTTTCTTCGCAGTCGTCGCTTCAGGTAATTTCACTCGATTGAGTTTAATGCACTGTGCGAAAGGATACTGTGAGATTGATGAGAAATTTCATAGCCGCCAAACCCCCTCCTCCTTTTTTTTGTGCTCTGATCCCTCTCCCTCCTTTTATGTCCACAGCTTTAAGGTTTCGGATTGGTATATGGAGTTCAAAAGAGTATCTCTGCAAACTCCTTTTGATGTGCTCAGAATCGGATCGTCTTGTTTGATGCTAGATTTGGAAACGGTAATCTGAGCCTGTGCTTTTCCTTTGAATTTTTGTCTCCATTTCATTTTGGGATTATTTCTTGAATTTTAACGCTTTGCTAATGCTATGTTTTACTGCAGTGAGTTCGGTGAAAACATGAGGAGCTTTGGTCTTCACATGGCCTTGGTTTAACGCTCCTATTCTGTTTTTCTTGCTTCCTATTTTTCTGTTACAATTCATGTTTTGGCTTACTCATGGTATGTTGTAGGTTGCTTGCAGCTATAATTCCAACAAATTCAACAAATTCTCCCTGCACTTCTTCAGTTTCCAAAGCCTGCTTATCTTAGCCTGGACCTTCTAGCAGATTCACGGTTTGATTGTTTCCTTTTCTCTCGTTTCAGCTCACGCTCATTCTGCATCCAAGGTTCGGGAGGCAAAACTCCACAAGGTTGTGGAGCACCAGTGGGAACAGTTGAAGGCTTCCTCAGCTCCAGTGATGTGGTCATACATGAAGAAAGTACAGGTCTAACAAACTTTTCTGCAACACTAGTCTGGGTAACTGGCACCATCATTTTGGAATGTTATTTATGTTGGAATTGGATTGGAATTTGGTCTTGATGTGAATTTTGATTGGATGCTTTGGTTTGTATTGCGATGTGTTCTACTGCAGGTCTATTGGACATGGTTGTTGGTGATGCTGCAGAAGGCCTAGCCTTGGTTCGTGCTGCATCTTGCAATGGTTTCAACTGGAAGTGATTTAGCAGGTGATCATGTAAACCCCATTCTGTATCCAAATAGAAAAGGTTCTGAATGGTATTGTTCTGGCAGATGGTTACCAATGGATATTCCATTACACACCCTGATGTTGTTTGCAGGCTGCCTGTTGGATCACCTTGCTGTAGATACTTGTTGTAAAAATAATATCCCTGTCATGTAAAACGAGTTACAGTTTCGGAATATAGCATCTGGTAGTTTAGGGATCAACATGAGATGTGATTGGTTTAGATTTGTAACAGTAGAACTCCATTAGACATTTGTGCTTTATGATTCTGATGTATCCATGGATAGTTTGTAACAAGAATTGATTGTAGCTCCAACTTTATTATGGAAAGTTCACGGCATCTACTTATGGCTTTGTCTTCTTGCATGGACATGAAAGTGTATGTATGAAAATGAGTTTGGAAATGTTCGAAAGTTAAATATTATTGAATGTTATGAAATGAGTGTATGTACTATTTTGATTTGAAATGCACTATGGATGGGAAATGGATCATGTTTGGTTATAAAATGGATATGGATTTTTAGGAATAATCCAAACTAATCTAAATGTCAATTAAGAATCGAAAAACCAATAAAACCAATAAAACCAATTAAAATCAAATTAATCTATAATTTGTTAAAACTACTTTGATGTCAAATTCTAACATTTTATTTGGAAATTAAAAATCAATTAGAGTTTGAATCATTAGTAAAAACACAATTAAGATTAAATTGAAATTTGGAATTAGACTTAATTTGTAATTAAAATCAAATTGAAAATTAAAAAGTCAAATAGTTAGAATCCATTTTATAATCAAAAAACACCATGATAAAAAAAAATAATGATCAATATTTATCAAAAAAAATATGGATTTGGGAATGGATGGTTGCCTTTGGTCATGAATGTATGCAAATGAACTTTAGGCCAAGTGCCAAATAAAAATGAAAAAATGGAAAAAATTCAGGACCAAAATCGGGGTATGACAGTTGCCCCTATTTAAGCATCTTCAACTAGAGAGTATGAAGCAGGACACTCTTCATATGATCATAGTGGGAGATGGTTAAATACTAAGAAGACCCGGATTTTGATCCTGAATCCCTATGACATGATGTGATATGATATGATATGATATGATATGCATGGATGCATGATTCTTTTTTTTTTGTAATTTTTATCCGCTAGGGATATGGTGGACCCTTAACAGGAGATGCTACTAGACAGACCAAACTGCGGGGTATGCTGATGACCCACAGGGAGACAGACAAATGGTAAAAAACAACTTTGCTGGGGAAAACAGTCCTGCTGGAGAGTCAAACACACACTGGGGAGTAATCGAAGTGGAATTTGATAAGCAGTACTTAGAATACAAGAGATTTCGGTAGTAAGTTCACATATGACTTACTAAGCCCGAATATGAAAATTTCTACAACAGGTTCATATATGACCTGACAATGCTGGGGAATATCAAGAAGTTCTGACGGCAAGTTCATATATGACCTAACAAACTCAGAAAAATTCAAGAAGAGTGTATCAACAGGTTCATATATGACCTGGTAATACTGGAATGAAAGCTCAACAGCAGGTTCATATATGACTTGACAACACTGAAACAATCATAGAGAAAGGCTCTTCAGAACAGGTTCATATATGACCTGACACTGGAATAAGGCTCAACAACAGGTTCATATATGACCTGAATAGTATTGAATAAACAGAGAAAAAATCTTCAAAGCAGGTACATATATGACCTGACACCGGAATAAAGCTCAACAACAGGTTCATATATGACCTGAATAGTATTGAACAACAGGTTCATATATGACCTGAAAGTGGAATAAAGCTCAACAACAGGTTCATATATGACCTGAATAGTATTGAACAACAGGTTCATATATGACCTGACAATGGAATAAGGCTCAACAACAGGTTCATATATATCCTGACAATGGAATAAGGTTCAACAACAGGTTCATATATGACCTGAATAGTATTGAATCAAAAGGGAAAAAACTTCAGAAGAGGTTCATATATGACCTGACACCGGAATAAAGCTCAACAACAGGTTCATATATGACCTGAATAGTATTGAACAAACATAGGGAAAAAATCTTCAGAACAGGTTCATATATGACCTGACACCGGAATAAAGCTCAACAACAGGTTCATATATGACCTGACAATGGAATATAGGCTCAACAACAGGTTCATATATGACCTGAATGGCATTGAACAAAAATTGGATTTGAAAATGACTGCGAAAACCGGATGTTGGTTTAAGGGCACCAAATACAAACTGGAATCAAAGGTCAAAGGATCTAGGATTGACAACAAGACCTGGGTCAATGCAAAATGAGCACGAAGTACATTTCGGCTATGCATGATTTTAATTTCCTTTTATGCATGATATATGAATGATCATGATTATGAGAATGCTGACACTGGACAGACTGGGAGTTTGTAAAGGCTTTTTATGGAAGCTCATGATTCCTCAACACCGAGAACTCAACCAAATATTTTATGATAGATGTTGTCAAAGGAGGATTCTATCCAGTTTAATAGCCACAGCTTAGCCAATGGATCCTTTTGGAGGATTAATGAATCGTGCTAGCATACTTTTCGGGCACTCGTCTTAAACTCAATAGTTGTTGACGTATGGCAGAATTTGTTTGAGCGGTTTGAAAGCATGAATAAAGAGGTCCTTCCCCTCTGTGGCTCATCTTTCCCCAGTCTGTTGGGACCTTGGAAATGTTCACTTTGAAAGTGAGTTTGGAAACAACTTGCCATGAGACTACCTCGAGATGGCTTGCCCCAAGTGTTTGAAACTTGCAGTGGTCTGAACTTGACTAACCAAATGTTGGAATGGTAGACTCTTGATTGACTTTCCTTGGATAGTTGGACTCATTGAGCTCTGAGGTGGCTTGCCTCAGTCTAAGTCTTGAAGCAAATTACTCTTGGCTAACCGAACCTTGGAGTGATTGGACTTACTGAGATCTGAGGTGGCTTGCCCCGGTCTGATTCTTGAAGCAGATTACTCTTGGCTAGATGACCCTTAGGGTGATTAGCTCGAATTAACTGATGCTCAAAGTGATTTGCCCCTGACTAGACTTCTTTCACTCCATCAAGTTCCTCAACTGTATTGAATTTATTTGATGCTAAGTGTTGAATCGCAAATAAGATTGTTCATTCAAAAAATGGTAATTTTAATTCAATACTTATGCCAAAATTTGAAATCAAAGTTTATTGATATGAATGGGTGAAATACAGTGAACGAGTCATTGATAAGAACGCAATGGTGATCAAGTCAATCACAGTATGCAAGTTGGTGCTATCAAGTGATTAACAAAAATCGTTTGGAGTCAAGTTAACACAACCTTGTTATAGTATGCTTTCAAAATAAACTCTGTCTCAATTAGGTCTTTTAAGGGTTGTAACATGGTCTGGTTCACGGTTTTTTTGAAACAAAAGGATATAAGGCTCAAAATTTATTTTTACCTACCTCTTCTTCTTGATGATCTCCAGTTACTATGTTCAGTTAATTCAATACACGCATTCGACTTCCAAGAGGGTTCGAAGGTGTGATGAGGATTCAAGACAAATTTTCTTGAAATGGCAGTCACCTTATTTTTTTTGTTTTGTTGAGGATTTTGGTGACCTCTTTTGATTGATTTTCTTTATCCCTAATTTTGCCTGGACCGCTTCTCTGAAACTTTTGGTCCATCGGGATGCCCTAACTTTTGCCTAAGTCATTTTGTGGTATTTGACTTAGCGGGCTTTTTTTCTATTTTTTAAAGGTGTTGACTGCCACATTATTGGTGGATGAGGATCAACCAACACTAATTTTATCTTTTCTCAACTTCTTCGACACTTCAACATGTGCGCGAAATATAACATGTGGTTGAACCTAATTGGAGGGTGTTCATATGGATGATTTTTTTGAAAGATCGAATGCATGATCAAACTATCTAAACATAACTACCATGCCCCAGGTTAAGATTAAGGGTTTTAGATCCGAAATAAACACCAACTTCTAGGCTCAAAGTGGTTGACTAGGGATTAACTCCTTATCTCTTCAGTGTTTGGGGATTTGAAACAATGCCTTACATCATCGACAAGGTTTTACTCAAAAGCATACCACAACAATTTCAGGTGTTTCGTTTTCATCATCCTCCTTCTAATCTTTGTTAACACAACAGTTTGATAAATAAAAGTGAATGAGAGGAGTATTTTGTTTTTGTTTTTTAACATAAATGAAAAACGAGTGAATACGAATGGATTAATTCAAAAGATGCATAAACATTTCATTAATCTTACCAATTCAAATAAAACAACAATGCTTAAAAGCAATTAACAATCAACATGCAAGGAAACTACAAAGAAATGCTGAGACAGCCAAATGATTGCCAACTTTAGGGAATTGACTTCTTCAAACTTGAAGGTTGGGATCAATAAGCTTTTTGACATTGGCATGATGATCTTCAAATTCTTTTCCTTCAATCTCATAGTTGAACGCAACCCTCTTGGATCCACTACTCACTTCTCCTTTTCTTTCATTGGTATGGGTCGTGACATTGGAAATCCAAGACGGTATCTCAATGATCTTACCAGGTGTAGCACCTCAAATTTGCACCTCTCATTTGTATATACATTTCATTTGTAGGTCATTAGCATTGCATAGCATGTTGCATTTCATCAGTCAAAACTGATCAGGAGAATCCATTTGTGAAAGAGAGCTAGGGTTTTTCCATGAGACAAATGCCCTATGGTTGTTCTAGAGAGCTTACATGACCCAAGGATCATTTTGAAGCAACTTGGCCAAGTGTTGAAGGTTCAAAGTCCACAGTGCATGATCAAGCCATCTGAGGCCCATAAAAGTCAACTGCAAGTCAACTGAGGGCTAGGAGATGGAGAAATGGTTTGAGACAGTTCATTCATGTCCCAAAGAAGGTTATTCAACATGTCAAACATTTATCTTGAAGGATTTGAAGCCAGATCAAAAGTTTCCAAAAATGGAAAATGACATGTAATTTTCAAGTTTCCAAAAATAGCAAGTTTTTAGACCAACTTCAACTCAACTTTCCAACATCAAAGAAGCTTCAAATGAAATTTTGTCCAACATGCAAGTTGAAGATCTCTTTCTCCCATTTCCAAAAAGTCCAAGATCATGAATTTCTAATGAATGGTTAAGAAGTTATGATCAAATCATGACAAAGTGTGCTTAAAAATTCAAATGGCCATATCTTTTGAACCAAGGCTCCAATTTTGGTGGTTCTTTTTGCATTTTGTTCCTCATGACATGCACTTTCCAAATATCTCATTACATGGCATGAAATTCCTTTGCATAATCATATGCTCATTCATGAAATTTTTTGAAGGAAAATTGCTAAAACCATTTTGGTTGATCACATGCATGAAATTCCAATTTTGATTGGTGCATGGGCTTATTTTGGATGAATTTGGGCCTTGGTAGTGCACTGTTCACGTGGCCATCTTATGCATGGAGTGGAAATACAAATTGGTGCACACACCTTGTATTCTCTTAATCTCATTTAGTTTTGGCTTAAGCATGTTTTCAGAATCATTAACAAGGCATATATAATGATAATCACAACTGCATTGATCATTAACAACACTTTCAGATCTAGATTTTGAAAATTGATCAAAAATTACTCTCAACAAGAACTTTCAATTTTCTCACACAAAGACCATTTCTCTGGTTGGAATCATGATCATGAAGTGTTTCTGAGGAAGATTGGACGTGGATTTGGAGGAATTCGTGCCATACTTGACCATACATGAAGCTTGAAGCATTAATGGAATTTTCAAAATCAACTGGATTCATGCGTGTTTGAGCTTCAATCTCTCCATCAATCATCTCAACAAGCATTGTAGAAGAGTTTTGGACCATTCCTGAGCCTTGTAGCACGAGTTTCCACTTGCTGTTCTTCAAGAGGTCAAATTTCGATCTCACTTATTCTCAAATTCATGGTTATATTTGTGTAGATCTCGTGTTGTAGAGAATTCTGGTGGAAAAATCAATTAAAATGGTACATTATCCATGAAGTTATGCATGATTGAAGTATGAGATGCCAAAAAGTTTTTCTTCGATTTGATCTTGTTATGATGAATTATGTTTAAATGTTTGTTGATCTTTGATCCACATGGAAAATGCTTCATGATGATGTTATTGTTTTGGATTTCTGGAAATTTTTCTGGAAATGTGTATGAGTTTTGCTACTGTTCATCTTCTTCCTCATGAAGAAGATGAAGTTCATAGGATTAGTTACGGATCCTGCATGTTTAGCTACGAATTTCTGGGATTCATTTCCAGGCTTAGGGTTTTAACCAAAACGATGTCGTTTTGGTGAGGTGCGCATTTTTGAATCTGGCCAAGGTTCGATCCTGGCCGAGCGCTGTTTTCAAATTTTAATCCATTTTCACATGTTCCCTCCATTTTGCCATGCTAATTCATGTTTTAACTTCAAATTTTTTCCAAACTTCATAAAATCATATAAAATTGAAAAATGATCCAATTCACTCCCAATTTTTTGCAAAATGCTCCTTGTTTTGTCTAGTCTTTTATGATCATAAGTTTGAAAGTTGTGCATTGCTGGAAATTAATTGGCTCTAGGTTATGTGATCATGTATGCATTTGTGACCTTGCCCTGCTCTTTCTATCATGAAATGCTTGTTTTTAATCCAATGGACTTGAAATTTTACATGTTGATTCTAGACACATTTCTGGATGTTTTAGGCTTGGTTTGGTATTTTTCTCATGTACCATTTATGTTTTATGCTTGTGTTAAAATGGTGTGACAATTTGTGTCACACATTTGGTTGTTCTTACTTGTGCAATGTGATTTCCATGCCAAATGATCTCCAATGTTACTGATTTTTTGTGTGATGGATGTTGTGGATGTGTTGAATGTTCATGAATTTTTCCAGAATTATTTGAATCATTTCTGTTTTGATTGGGAATTTTCTTTCTTAATGTTCAAATGCATGCCTTGAATTGGTCATTGACTTCTCTTGCCTATTACATGAACTTGCATGATGATTTTGGTTTGGTCCTTTTTAGGACTTGTTCTTGGTTAGTTAAATATGATTCATGTTGAGTTTGAGCTTCTGTTTTGGATTTTTGATTCACTTTTGACCCTAGGCTTTGACCTAGTGGTTTGTTACTTACATTTGAGTTGTGATTTCAGGTTCAAATATACATCTTCAAGGTTGATGTTGCTCCTTCACTTGAGTTTGATCATTTGTTGTTGCTGGCTAACATTTGTTTGTTTTGTAGGCTTTGAGGACAATTCACTTGTGCTTATGGTTTATGTGTTGCATATTGGGTTGTTTGTCTGATATTGACTGTTGTCTGATTGTCTGGATTTTGTACTGATTGGTTTAGTTGTTTCCACAGGTACTTAAGTTGCTTTAAGTTCATTTGAACTTGCTTGGCATTGCTTGTGGTTTGCATACCACTGAGGTATAATTCCTTGATCTTCATGTAGTCTGGAAGACCTACTGTTATTGGTAGGCACCTGTCTGAAGCCCTCCTTAAGAGGCAATGCTTGTGGATGTTTAATTTTGTGCCAAGCAGGTAAAGTCCTCTTAAGAGGCAATTGGCAGATAAAAGGGATGTTCAATCCATCCCCTGCTATTCAGTTGTGTCACTCACTTTGCTCACACCATGTGTTGATGCATTGTGAGTAAGAACCCAAAATCGTGTCCATAGAGTCAGTCACTTGTGGAGAAGAGTTCCTACATTCTGAACTCCCACACTTTCTATTTGAGTCAAGCTCTCCCAGGCCAGGGATAAGAGCTGTGAGGTCTTACCCTCACTTCCCATTTCATCTGCTTCACCCTAACTCTCAATGTTAGGGTTAAGAGCTAAAAACACCCCATTCCAGTTGGCTTGTTTCTACAACCTAGCCTTGTGTGAGCCAATTGTTTGCATATAGTGTGTGTGCTTGCTTTATTGTACTTGTATTTGCTTGATTGTGTTGTGTTTAGGCTAGCTTGCTTCCTGTGCAAGTTAGGATAGAAACCTCAACATAGGGATCTTATGCATGACAACTTCTAGGCTCGAGTCATAGTCTCCCTAGTAGCTTGTTGTCTCCCTTTGTCTCTGGTTAGGTTAGAAGTTCTTTCCCTGTTTAGGGGAACTACGTCGCCCTGATCCTCATACCAGATGAGGTACGTAGGCAGGAGATGAGCTGATCTCTCCGGGCGCCCTTTTTCTTTTTCAACCCTTTGTGTGTGTTGGAGTCTGACATAAGTCCAGCGATTGGCAGTTGGTTTCCTGTGCCTTGTTTGCTTGTTAGAGTCTGACATAAGTCCAGCGATTGGCAGTTGGTTTCCTGTGTGTGTTTGTTGGTTCGGAGTCAGATGTAAGTCCAGCGATTGGCATTCGGTTTCCATGTTTGCCAGTTTGTGTGGAGTCTGACGTAAGTCCAGCGATTGGCAGTCGGTTTCCTGTTTGCGTTTTGTTTGGCGTGCGTTAGCCGAGCTACGAGTGCTCTAATTCTTACTCTGGTTAGAGAAGATACGTATGCATAGGATGCGACATCCTAGCGAGCACGTTTCCCCTGTTCCGAACTATGTCGACTCTGATGTTTGTGTCTGACAGACTACGTAGGCCCAGGATGCGATATCCTACCGAGTCCGTTTCTTCCGTCTTTTCTTTGTTTGCTTCTAGCTTGTGCAGTGTTTGAGCAGTCTCTAGCAACCTTTATTCTATTCTTTCTGAGCATGGATCCCGTCGAGTACGACTGATGCGTAGGGGTGCTAATACCTTCCCTTCGCATAACCGACTCCCGATCCCATCAATCTCCGGTCGCGAGACCATGTTCTTTCCAGGTTTACTTCGAGCGTTTCCTTTCCCTCTTTTGGGATAAATAACGCACGGTGGCGGCTCTGTTGTTTCTTTTTCCCGTCGGTTTTTCACGTAATGCGACACCAGGAAACAATGATAGCTCATTAGCCATATCCCTGACATCTTCCTTGTGGTACAAAACCTTGAGGGGTCTCAAGGGTCCTTTCCCTTTCTCATTACCTGGCTCAGAAATCAAGTTATATATACCTGAGCCTTCCTCCTTGAGTGTTGGTGACCTCATGTCAATCAATCCTTGCAGCTTGAGCTTAAAACTCTTGCATTCCTCGATGGGGTGCCCCATTGTTCCAGTATGGTATCCGCACTTGATCTTCGGGTGATCTTCTTCAAAGACTAAGCTCTTTTTGGTAACCAGCTCTCGTACCAAGGCTTTTAGCGCTGAGCAAGAATCCAGGTCATGTCCCAATGCCCCTTTATGGAATTCACATGTTGCATTTGGATTGTACCATGGCAGGTATGGTGACACAGGTGTGAGAGCTCGAGGGGTCACCAAAGCATTTTGGATCAGTTGCGGGTAGAACTTGCTATATGGCACCGGAATCGAGTCATTGTGATCCTTGTTCCTCTTGTTCTGATTCTGATTTTTGTTCTGAACCTGGCTTTGGTGACTTTGAGGAGCAATAACCAGAGGATGTTGATGATGACGTCTTGAGGGAGGTCTATATACTGGTAAATGAGGAGTTGCCACATAGAATTTCCCTTGACTTGGGGTAACACCAGATGGATGTGGGGTAGTAGCTCTCTTTGTTGTAGCAGTGTATATTGGGTGACCCTCTTTTCTCAATAAGACTTGCAGGGTTTCCAAGACCCATCTTATTTGGCTCTTCAAAAGATTAAGTTCCTCATTCAGTGCTTCTTGGCTTTTCCTTAGCTCGTCCATCATATCTTGAGACATGGTTCTTTGTTCTAAATGTGTGTTAGGAATCACTTTGCTGATCATGGACAAAGGGTGAATGAGTTTTTTTTTGTATTTTGTCTGGAAAATGACATGCGTTATGATGAGATGCAGATGCAATGAAATGTGAATGAATGCAATGCAAGCCATGCATATTTGTGTTTTTTTATACACGGGTTCAAAAGTCCGAGGTACTGATAAATTTGATTGCTTTTCCAAAACGGGGTTCTCACCGGGTATGGTCTAGGGCTTTGTTACAAAGGATCCCCAGAGTCATTGATTCACAAGAATGTTTGACGCTTACGGGAAATACTTTCCAATCGTCAACTCCATTAAGGGAATCTATTCTAGGTGAGGTTCTCGTACCGACTCTTACGAAGTATTCACCTCGGGAGTCCGTACTACGCAACCATCGACTGGGTTCTAGATAGGGTACTCAAAGTCATGGATTCAAAAGACTGTTTGACGCTTACGGAAAATACTTTCCGGTTGTAACACCTCAAAATTTGCCCTCCTCTCTTGGGACTAGCATTAACATATTGCATACATTTTTAGGGCATTAGGCATGTCATATTGCATATCATGTGGTTACATTGTGCAAGCCATACTCCCAAGTCTTGATCAGAAGATGAGGAAGTCAAAGTGCAAGCCTAGGGTTTATTGACTGATCATTGGCCATCTGAGGATTGGGCTGGAATTAGGGTTTTGTGATTCTCAAAGGATATTGGTCTTCATCTTGATTGCAATGATACATCATCATCATCAGGGTTGGATGTCATCAAGTGATGGGAGGCAGATTCCTTGAGATTAGGGTTTTGACCACTGGTCAACCCTAATCAGTTGCATTGGGCCAGCCAGGGCATAGTCAGGAGATGGGGTTTATGATGGCTATGGAGTTCATTCTATGATTATATTGTGCTTATTGAGGCTAGGGATTCACCCTTGAGCCATTTCATCAGGAGATTGGAGCTCAGATTGATCTATGCTTGGCAAAATTCATCTGTCAGTTGAAAAAGTCAACTATGGTCAACTGTACATGATTTTATGGATTTGGAGGTGGAAACGAGTTGGATACACTTCATTCATGTTGGAACAAGTGTTATTTGACATCTCAAAGCTTAAGAATGGAGAAAATCAAGTCAGGACAAAAACTGCCAAAAATAGAAAGTGACTTGTAATAGAAGTTTCCAAAAATGGAAAGTTTTTGACCTCAAAATAAAATGTCCAAGGAAGCTTCAAATGAAAATTTGTTCAACATGAAAGTTGTAGATCTTGTTCTCACCTTTCCAAAATGTCCAAGAACTTGAAAATCCCATGTATGGTTGTCAAGTTATGGTCCAGTGAATTTCAAAAATGACCCATAATCAGGAGGCCATAATTTCCACATGGTTTGTCCAAATTGCAAGTTCTTTATATGCACAAACTCCATTTGACATGTACTTTCATGGTGCATAATTGGATTTTCTCAAAAGTGGTCAATGCAAAAAGTCAAATTTCAACTGGACAGTTAAATGAACCAAGGGCAAAATTGTCCAACTTGTGAAATAATTGGAATTTTTGAGTGGGGATTTTTGCAACACCTCATAAATGGTATTTGAAACTTGTTGGGATCATCATAATATGCCTAGGCCTTGTGGTTTGGAATTTGACTTGTAAAATGAAATTGCAAAAATGGACAAAGTGCCACCACATAGTGAATTTCCAAAATACTCATCCAATGAGAGTGAAACAAGTTGCAACAGCTCACACATGTCATTTTGAGAGTGTGTGAGCTGTCCATGAGGTGGCAATGAGCTGGCATGGGAAGTTCCAATTTTACCCTTTGCTTGAATTAAGACATTTGCACTAATCATTCCATTTGGCTAATTAGATGGTTTAAGCATGGATTAAGCAATCATATATATTCCTAATCATCATCTAATCATAACAGAATATCACACTTCCCAAAATCAGATCTGAAATTCATCCAATTCTCTCAAATTCCTCAAGAACACCAAAACCAAAATTCACCAAATCTTCATCAATTTTTGATCAAACTCGAAATTTCTTGTTGCATTGATCTTCAATCATCACATGCTCCATCTGTTTTTGCATTTCATCATCCAATTCGCACCAAAACTCAGCTGTACAACATTGCATCATCTATGGCAAATCAAAAATTCGCGCGCTAGGAGTGGAATTAATTGAACCTGAGCCTGGCATTCAACTTATTGAAGCTTGTTTCGCATCTGTTTTGGACTTAAACGCGTGAAGAACATCAACATCTCCACTGCCATTCCAGGTTTCCATTTTTTCGAATCTCAAGTTTTGTTCGATTGTTGTGTGCATATCGTAGAGCATAGAATGTGGATTGTAGTGATGCTTTTGGTTTTGCGAATGGATTAGTGTAGAGGAAGAAATCTTGATTTGAAGTTTCGAATCCAAACCCTAACTCGATCGATCCGTAGGATTTAGGAACTTTTAGGTTAAATTAGGTTGATATTTGGATTGTGCGTAGTGAGACGGTTCCAACGAGTATGCGTTTGCTCATTTTGGTGTTGGTTCATTGTTCATCGAGTTCTTGCTATTTCTGGAAATTGCTGAGTAAAAACGATGAAGGTTGAGTGTTTGATCTGAAAATCCATTTGAAAATTCAAATAAGACGTTTACCGCCCGCGCCAGTTATTTACAACTATGCCACTGCAATTTCATTTTAATTAATTTAATTCTAAAAAATTCATTAAAAATTATAAACACCTTAGAAAATTCATAAAAAATCATAGAAAAATCATAAAAATGTGTGGATTTTTTCTTTGACTTCCTTGTTGACTGTAGGATTTTTTTGACCTATTGGTTGAAGTTGTGCATGGTAATATTTGTGTTTGACTTAGGTTTCTTTAACATGTGCTACATTTTGATACCTTGTGCCAAATCCAATGTGAAATTCTCATATTCTAAAATAAATGCTCGAAAATTTTTGTGATGATTGTGGACTGGTTGATGGTCATTTCCATGTAGATTTCATGAATTTTTGATACCTGGTCATTGAGTTATGAATTTTGGAACTTAGGTGTGACAACTTGTGTCACACCTCATTATGTCAACTTGCTGGATTTATTTGAGTGACCTATACTTGGTGAAATGATGTGAAATTTTGCATGGATGTTCATTAACATGTTAAGATGCTATGTGAATTTTTGTGGAATTTTATGTGGCATTTTCAATTTGATTGCTATTTTTCATCTCTGTTGGTCAAATGTGCAAGCTTGTGTGACATGTGTTTGAAATATCCTTGTGAAATGCTCATATGGTGTTGAATGCTTATGAAATTTGGTATGATAGTTGTAGACACATGATGTGACATCCCTGTTTTGGTCTCACTCATTTCTTTACTGTTTTCATTGAGTTATGAATTTTTGAAGTGAATGCATATGTTGATGTTGTGATTTGGAGCATGTAATTGTGTCTGTTTTTGTTGATTTTCATTGACATGGTTCCCTTTGCCCAATTAAGCTGAAATTTGGTGTGCCATACCTGGATTAGGTCCTGTTTAGGTGTAAATTATTTGAGGATTTTTGGATTTGTTTTGGTATGGAATTGGATGCAATAGTTCTGTTTGGATGTTTTGTGTTCCATTTGGCATAAGTTGGATTGTTTTGTGCATGGAATGAATATAATGAATGATATGGACATGGGACTAATTGTGTTGGTTTTCTATTTGCATTAATTTGACTTTGGTTAGAGATACCTTGCTGTTTAGGAATTTTTCTTGCTTTTGGACCCTAGGCTTGGCCTAGTGGTCTAGTTGCTAATATTTGCTGGATTTTTCAGGATGAATAGCATAAGGCTCATGGAGAATGATCCAAGTTGATTGAAATGATGTTGTTTGATGTTTGTACACTAACATAACATTGTTTTGTAGGTTGTGAAGCTTGGGCTTGAGCTCATAGCTTGCCTTTGTGTGCCTTGGCTTGCATAGTTTGACTGATTAACTTGTTGTTTTCTGATTGGTTGTCTGAGTTATTAACTGGTTAGCTTTTGTACAGGTACCTTTAGTCGCTCTAGTTCTTTTAAGAACTTGCTTGGTAGCCGCTGCTCGGTTGTGTAAACCGCTTGAGGTAGGTCCTCTTGACTTCATGTAGTCTGGGAGACCCGGCCTGTTATTTGGCCGGGCAAATGTCTGAAGTCCTCCTTAAGAGGCAATGATTGTGGTTGTTTATTTTTCGTGCCAAGCAGGTGAAAGTCCTCTAAAAGAGGCAATTGGTGGAAGTTAGGGATAAGCAATCTATCCCCCACTATTCTGTGAGTCTTCTCCTTGCTCCCATTACATGGTTGTAGCATTGAGATTACAAGCCCAAGATCCGTGCAATGCACATTGTGTCAGAGTCTCTGAGTATAGAAGGGTTCCCCCATTCTGGACCCATGCTCATTTGTCAGAAGCTCTCCCTGGTCAGGGATAAGAGCTGTGAGGTCTGATCCTCACTTCACCTCTCATCTGCTTCACCTTAGCCTCGTAATGGCAAGGTTAAGAGCAAACACAGCCCGTACAGATGACTTGCTGAGGCAGTCAAACCTATTGTGTGAGCCCACTTGTTTGGTTATAGTGCGTGCTATGTGGATATCTGTTTGAGATGCTTGTTCTCATTTGATGTATGCTTGAATTATTTTGTATGCTTGTATGCTTGCTTATTTCCTGGATAGGAGTGGTTTGCTTATGCAAGTAGGATAGAAACCTCAACAATAGGGTAATGATGCATGACAACACTAGGCTCGAGTCCAGCTCCCTGGTAGTGTGTCTTCCCCTGGTTTCTGGCTAGTAATTCAGTCCCTTTCGGGGGAACTACATCGCCCTGATCCTCGTTCCAGACGAGGTATGTAGGCAGGTGGTCGTGCGAGACCACTCCGGGCAACCTTTTTCTTTTTTGCGTGTGTTTACTTGTTATCTGATTGTGTTTTGGTCCGGATGCCGACGTAAGCCCAGTTATTGGCTGTCGGGCTCCACGTTTGCCGTTTTGTGCGTGTTTTGGGTTCGGATGCTGACGTAATTCCATCCAGTGGTTGTCGGGCTCCATGTTTGCCACCCTTGTTTGTTTGTGTTGTTTGTGTTGTTTGGCGTGCGTAAGCCGAACTACAGTGGCTCTGATTCTTGTTCCAGACAAGATATGTAGGCATAAGGTGCGATACCTTATCGAGCTCGTTCCTCTTAACCCCACCTGCATTCCCTGTGTGTGTGTGATGTTTAGCAACCTTTTCTATTTTTTTAGAACGTGGATCCCGTCGAGTACGACGGACGTGAGGGGTGCTAATACCTTCCCCTTGCGTAACCGACTCCCTTACCCTTTCTCTTTGGTCGCAAGACCATTTCCTTTCCAGGTTTCTCTGAGCGTTTCCTTTCCCTATCTTGGGATAAATAACGCGCAGTGGCGGCTCTGTGTTGTGTTTTATTTTTAGCTCGCCGGTTGATTTTTCGCAGGATGCGACACCGGTCATCAACTCCATCTAGGGAATCTATTCTGAGCGAGGTTCTCGTATCAATTCTTTCGAAGTATTCACCTCGGGAATCCATACCACGCAACCATCATTTCTAGTTGGCCAAAGTTTCAATGTTCTAAAAGGTTCTTAGAGTCATGGACCCCTTTCAAACATCGAAGCTTACGAGGTATACACCTCGAGGTTCTCGTACCGACTCTTACGAAGTATCCATCTCGGGAGTCCGTACTACTCAACCATCATCCTATCTTATGTTGTTTTTTTCACTCTAGACTCGGGTGTAGAGTCTTTCCCACATGGTTTGCAATCAAGATCCAAGTGCCCAACACGGTGGAACCAATATACAACAAATATCAATATAACCATAAAGATATTAAAAATCAATAAATAATGGAAAAGCCACATAATTAAACAAACAAAGGCACACAAACGTCCTAACTAGGCTTGACTCACTTAAGGATTTGTCTTCCCCAGCAGAGTCGTCATCTGTCGCACCTCGAAAAAATGGGGATACGACTTCAAAGTGAAGCGCGATCGCACGCTCGCAATGATGGACTGAACAGAGTCGCCACCGAACTTTATTTATTCCTAAGAAGGAAAGGTGAAATATCGATAAAACCCAAGACAAAGAAAGGATAAGATATGGTCATCGCAACCAATAACAGGGTTCGGGAGTCGATTACGCAAGGGGAAGGTATTAGCACCCCTCACGTCCGTTGTACTCAACGGGAACCATTAGGTCATTTGTGCGCGTTAGCGTTAGTTTGAAATATTAGGCTTTTCGAATTATTAGGTGACAAAGAAAGAGTAAAAGAGAGGAAAATGTTTTTGGATTTTTGACGAAGGACTAAACCTAAGTTTTTATTGGTGGGCCTGACAAGATTTACAAATCCTGCTCCTACGTATCTCAAAAGAGAAATCAAGGCTTACGTAGTTCTGGGTAGAAAAATGTTTGTTTGTTGGTCGATTTTAGCGAAAGCTATACTATAGTAATCGACGAAAACATTGTTTTACCCAAAACAGATGAGGAGTGGACGCATACCACACATCGAACGGATTTATAAATCTACATTCGGAAAAGCGTCACTTATCTTGACTCAACAATCGTGGCCGAAACATTGTTTTGCATCACTTAAGACAATATATCTTTCATTTATGAAAAAAAAAGGTTTTTGATTAGTCGCACGGCGGCGAGAAAAGAGTTTGATTGGTTGGATGTATTTTGAGTGATGGCGAGAACTTGGATGAGCGAGATATACATCTCGAATCCTAGTCTCAAGAGTGCGCGGTATACACCACGTTCCATTTCCATCTTTATTAGCAAAAGTGTTTAATAAAGATTAGGTATTTTAGGTTTGATTGAGAAAGGGTTTGAAGAAACCGTATTGACAATTTTAGACGATGGCGAGAGCTAAGATTGGCGAGGCATACGTCTTGAATCTTAATCTCAGGAGTGCACGGTATACACCATGTTCCATTTCCATCTTTATTGAAAAATGTTTGATGAAAATTAAGTATTTTTAGGTTTGATTGAGAAAGGGTTTGAAGAAACCGCATTGACAATTTTAGACGATGGCGAGAGCTAAGATAGGCGAGGTGTACGCCTCGAATCTTAATCTCAGGAGTGCACGGTATACACCATGTTCCATTTCCATCTTTATTGAAAAATGTTTGATGAAAATTAAGTATTTTTAGTTTTGTTGTGAAAATGACTTGACCCTAGATCAAGTATTGATGGACGTTTAAGAGAAATTTGAATGAGTGTTTGAGAGAAAACAAAGTGGATAAATTTGGATGATGGCAAGAGCTAGGATTGGCGAGATATACATCTCGAATCCTAATCTCAGGAGTGCGCGGTATACACCACGTTCCACTTCCATCTTATTGAAAAGGTCTTAACTATGAATTAATATTTTTTGAGTTTTTATTAAGAAAACTGACTTGACGTTGAATCAAGCGTTTGATGAAAGTTTGAAAGAAATGGAATAGAATAAGAGGGAGAAATGAATTGATTTATTTATTGAGAAAATACTCGACGTTGGATCGAGTCATTATTTTTGATCCTTTGGAAATGGTTGATTTTATTCTTGTGTTAGTATCTAACTAAACAGTCAAACAAATAAAGAAATAAAACAGTACAAAATTATTACACATCGGGGGAGTGGGGTACATTTTGTCAAATGGGGATTCAAAATCATGAAATAATTAAATCGGGCCCAAACAACAAATAATGCAATGTATGAGTGTAAGTGCAAGAGAACCGGCTCATTGTAAGAAAGCCCAAGAGTAAGCTATGTGAGGTTGATGGCGATGCTTAAAAGCAATCGACTTACAAGGGTATGGAAATGGGCTCGATATTGAATCGAGAAAAGTGTGATTTTAATAGTTTAAAACGGTTTTGAATGGATGATGAAATTAAAGGAAACCCAACTTGTGTTATTAAACAATAATGAAACTATGAATATAGGAGAAATTATAATAAAACATGAACATAAAAAAATGAATGCTAGAAGAAATAAAATGCTATATATGGGTATCAAACCCACTACCCAAAGGGAGGTGAGACCACTTCCCCTCCACTAGGCCACCGATGGTCACTTGTAATCCTAACAACGACCCAATCATATAACCAAAGAACCAAATGAAATAAAATAATAAAAAAAAAGTCAGCATGGGCCACAAACACCTGGGCCGAATGAACACCCAATAGCCTCTTAGACTGTCTGGGTTTGTTTGGTTCGTTAGAAATCGAAGCCCAGCAGCATGACAAATCAGGTAAAAAAAATAAAATAAACCCAAAACTGGATTTGTTTGAGCCACCATCTCCTTCTTTCCCAAATCAGAATTCCCTCCTTCTTTTTCAGAACAACAACACCTAAACCGTACAGAAGCGTCATGAAATAACCCCAAGGTCCTCGCTTCCAATTTCAATTATAAAGCGCGAATGGCAAAAAGGGTGATATCGGGGATGGATTCGAACAACGACAAACAAATAGCGGTAAACAGTCGAACGCATCATGCATAAAGAGAGAGTGATAACCTGTGAACCCGCGGACGCGACGACGATTTGGTCGATTTGGTCGATTTGGGTTTCGGATTGGTATATGGAGTTCAAAAGAGTATCTCTGCAAACTCCTTTTGATGTGCTCAGAATCGGATCGTCTTGTTTGATGCTAGATTTGGAAACGGTAATCTGAGCCTGTGCTTTTCCTTTGAATTTTTGTCTCCATTTCATTTTGGGATTATTTCTTGAATTTTAATGCTTTGCTAATGCTATGTTTTACTGCAGTGAATTCGGTGAAAACATGAGGAGCTTTGGTCTTCACATGGCCTTGGTTTAACGCTCCTATTCTGTTTTTCTTGCTTCCTATTTTTCTGTTACAATTCATGTTTTGGCTTACTCATGGTATGTTGTAGGTTGCTTGCAGCTATAATTCCAACAAATTCAACAAATTCTCCCTGCACTTCTTCAGTTTCCAAAGCCTGCTTATCTTAGCCTTGACCTTCTAGCAGATTCAGGGTTTGATTGTTTCCTTTTCTCTCATTTCAGCTCACGCTCATTCTGCATCCAAGGTTCGGGAGGCAAAACTCCACAAGGTTGTGGAGCACCAGTGGGAACAGTTGAAGGGTTCCTTAGCTCCAGTGATGTGGTCATACATGAAGAAAGTACAGGTCTAACAAACTTTTCTGCAACACTGGTCTGGGTAACTGGCACCATCATTTTGGAATGTTATTTATGTTGGAATTGGATTGGAATTTGGTCTTGATGTGAATTTTGATTGGATGCTTTGGTTTGTATTGCGATGTGTTCTACTGCAGGTCTATTGGACATGGTTGCTGGTGATGCTGCAGAAGGCCTAGCCTTGGTTCGTGCTGCATCTTGCAATGGTTTCAACTGGAAGTGATTTAGCAGGTGATCATGTAAACCCCATTCTGTATCCAAATAGAAAAGGTTCTGAATGGTATTGTTCTGGCAGATGGTTACCAATGGATATTCCATTACACACCCTGATGTTGTTTGCAGGCTGCCTGTTGGATCACCTTGCTGTAGATACTTGTTGTAAAAATAATATCCCTGTCATGTAAAACGAGTTACAGTTTTGGAATATAGCATCTGGTAGTTTAGGGATCAACATGAGATGTGATTGGTTTAGATTTGTAACAGTAGAACTCCATTAGACATTTGTGCTTTATGATTCTGATGTATCCATGGATAGTTTGTAACAAGAATTGATTGTAGCTCCAACTTTATTATGGAAAGTTCACGGCATCTACTTATGGCTTTGTCTTCTTGCATGGACATGAAAGTGTATGTATGAAAATGAGTTTGGAAATGTTCGAAAGTTAAATATTATTGAATGTTATGAAATGAGTGTATGTACTATTTTGATTTGAAATGCACTATGGATGGGAAATGGATCATGTTTGGTTATAAAATGGATATGGATTTTTAGGAATAATCCAAAACTAATCTAAATGTCAATTAAGAATCGAAAAACCAATAAAACCAATTAAAATCAAATTAATCTATAATTTGTTAAAATTACTTTGATGTCAAATTCTAACATTTTATTTGGAAATTAAAAATCAATTAGAGTTTGAATCATTAGTAAAAACACAATTAAGATTAAATTGAAATTTGGAATTAGACTTAATTTGAAATTAAAATCAAATTGAAAATTAAAAAGTCAAATAGTTAGAATCCATTTTATAATCAAAAAACACCATGATAAAAAAAAAATAATGTCAATATTTATCAAAAAAAATATGGATTTGGGAATGGATGGTTGCCTTTGGTCATGAATGTATGCAAATGAACTTTAGGCCAAGTGTCAAATAAAAATGAAAAAATGGAAAAAATTCAGGACCAAAATCGGGGTATGACACATCACCTCTAAAGGCATCAGACCCTGGTCTCATGATCCAGCTTCTGATGACAGCTCAGTCTCTGAAAACGTGGAGACCAGTTGATCCTACACTGTACCAAAGCAGACTTGTCTTATCAAAGCCCTAGATTTCTGGACAGAGTCAACTAGGGTTTCATTTTGCAAGGCTCGAGGAATAATGATGTGACATATTCAGCCTATTCTACCTTTTGGTATATACCTACTACTTTGAAAGGTGTTATGGACTATACCATTATTCAGCGGAAAAAGCTTCAAATAAGATGCTAGACTCCAATGTCTTTCTTGGCATAACTTTTCACTAAGTTTTCTCATTATGTTCAAACTCTTCAACGAATCTTTCTCTACCTCTATAAAAGGAAGTTGAATATTCAAAGAAAGATAACAACATCATAACACATTACAAGATCTTTGGCATAACTCTGAACTATTATTTTTGTAACCATTATTGCTTTGATTATCTTAGAAATCTTAGAAAGGTTGGAAACCTTTGTGATTGTTGCACCACTGTTATACTTCTGATTGTGTATCAAAGTATAATAGTCATCTCTACTAAACTATTTGTTTAAAGTAGAGGAAGCCACTTGCTTGCGTGCTTGAGCAAAGAAGTCTCTTGTCTGCGTACTTGAGTAAGGAGGTCTCTTTCTAGTTTGATTGAGCAAGAGGTCTCTTGCGAGTTTGCTTGAGAAGAAGAATCTTTCTAGGTTGATTGAGCATTGAAGTCTCTTGCAACTGTGCTTGAGAAATTTGTAACTTGTTTGGTTATAGTGAAAAGCTCTTGTTGAGGCAAAGGGACAAAACTACTCTCAGTTGAGGAGAGGAACCAGGATAATTATTGTTTGTTGATTGCTTTTACTTTTATATGTTTTTAATCTGTTGTTATATTTATTTCTGTATCAGACTCTGAATATTTTTCAGAATCTGAACTTATTGGTTCATAAGTGAAATTGGATTTTTGAAATATACAATTCAACCCCCCCCCCTTCTTGTGTATTTTTCTCAACTTCAGCTAGCATCAGAGCACGGTATGCACTTAACACTTAACCGCGGTGTAGTAATCATTTCTAAGAAAAATATACTTGTTCTAACATGTCTGGTGTTTCTATTTCTTATGACTATAATGCTCCTGATAAAAGCCATTATTATGCCAAACCACCTTCATTTAGTGGTAATTCCATGCAGTTTTGAATGGTGGAAAAGAAAAGTGTACACTTGCATTATTGGCCTTGATGACGAGCTATGGGACATACTTGAAGATGGCATAGACATGGTTGTCGACAATGTGGGGATGGTCAGACTCTTGTATCAGGCCTTCAGATCCTGAGCAAAAGTATCACTAATGTTGACCATATAAAGAAAATCTTAAGAAGTCTTCCTGTTAGATTCAGACCTAAAGTCACAACTATTTAGGAGGCTAAAGACCTAAATAAGTTGAGTCTTGAAAGTCAGATAAGAAACCTTCATATCCATGAAATGGAACTGAATGAAGATGAGCCGGTAATGAAATCCAAAACTCTGGTGTTGAAATCTATGCTGGAAGATCTGGTGGTAAAACCATCAAATCCTCTAAAGTCTAGAAATCATAAAAAGCTTCTTATGGCGACTTTGATGAGGACGAGATGGCATTTATCATCATAAGGTTCCAGCAACTATCTAAAAAGAACAAAAGGTTCTCTGGTAAAAGTGGTGGCTTCATAGAGTATAGTTCTAAAGACAATACTGATGTCCAAAAAAATTGTTTCAACTGTAAGAAGCCTGGTCACTTCAGAGCTGATTGTCCTGATCTACAGAAGGAGAGATGAAAGAAAGGAAGCTTTCAAAAGGATAGCTTCAATGATAAACTCAAGAAGAGTTTCATGGCAAAATGGGATGAACTTGATAATGAGGATGGATCTGACAAAGATGACGAAGAAGAAAACTTGGCTCTTATGGCCACAACACCCTTAGATACAAAATATAAATCAACCTCAGATTCAGATTCAGATGGAGAAGATGGGGTATTTTATAACTTATCTTGTTCTGATTTAATATCTTTCATCCAAGAGCTCATGAGTTGCTGTCAAGATAAAGCAAGACACATGAAGACATTTAAAAATAAATGTGATCTTCTAAAATAAGAACTAAATTTTCTCAAAATAAATTTGAAACTTCGGAGAAAGATCACATTACTCTAGTAAATAAAGTTACTGATAAAAACTTGAGTGAGCAAGAGATAGCTCTTCAAGACTTTATCATAACTTGTATTGAAATTACCAAGCTTGCCTCCATAATATATGGGGTAAGCAATAGTAAAGGAAAAGGTCTAGGATACAATGAGAAACGTGCTAAAGCGCAACTCATAAAAACCTCATATATTTCTTCTTCAAGCAAGGCTCAGACAGGGCTAAAAACTTGTTTTGTGCCTGCTTCTAACAAAGGTAATAGACTGAATAGATCAGAACCCAAGATAAATGAATCAAAGTTTCTTAACAAATCTATACCTAAGATTTCAAAATTAAGGGTGGTAAAAAATTCAGAACCTAACATTCATAAATCAAATGTTCTGAAGAATCCAAAACCTACAGATCCCAACTCTAAGGTTCTAAAGAGAACGGAACCTAAGACTTATAGACCTAAGGTTCTGAAGAGTTCAAATGACATAACTTATCCCAAACAAAATTTTTATAAATAGAAATTATGGAATGAGTATAAACCTTATTATTTGGTAAAGGCTCAAAATAAAATAAAACCTGTAAGAACTAACAAAAAAGGATCCATAAGAGTATGGGTACCTAAATCTCAAATTATTTTTTCTACAGGTTTTCCTAAAGGGATAAGTAAGACAACATTCCTGGTACTTGGATAATGGCTGCTTATGTCATATATCGGGATAAAAACTTATGTTCCAAACCCTGACTCTGAAGGAGGAAGGCAGTTTGGAGTTTGGAGGAGGACAAAAAGGGATGATTGTTGGAATGGGCACTATTGGTAACTATCTAATCTCTGTAAATAATGTTTGGTTTGTGAGTGTACTTAAGCCTAACCTTCGAAGCATAAGTCAATTTTGCGACAATGGTTATGAAGTTGTGTTTGATAAGAACTTATTTTCTGTCATCGATGAGTTTGACAAATCCATCTTGTTCAAGGGAAAGAGGAAGGGTAATGTGTATAAAATTAATCCTCTGAATTGACTGACCAAAAGGTTGTTTGCCTTATGTCAGTGAGTGATGAAAAATGGGTCTGGCACAAAAGGTTAGGTCATGCTAACTAGAGGTTGATCTCCAAAATTAGCAATCTAAAACTTATTAAGGGACTGCCAGATCTAGATTATCACTCATATGCTCTTTGTGTAGGAAATATTAGTAAAACATATTTCAAATCTAAAAACATTGTCTCAACCTTTAGACCCATAACACTACTTCACATCGATTTATTTGGTATTGTTAGGACTGCCTCAATCAATGGGAAGAAGTATTGATTGGTCAGTGTTGATGATTACAACAGATGGACTTGGGTTAAATTCCTCAGATCCAAGGATGAATCATATAAAGTATTCAGCATCTTCTGCACTCAAGAACAGTCTGAAAAGGAACTAAAAATTCCAAAAGTTAGAAGTGATTATGGTGGTGAACTTGAAAATGAGCCTTTTGAGATTTTTAGTGATAAACATGGAATTATCCATGAGTTCTCTTCTCCCAGAACTCCACAACAAAATGGGGTTGCAGAAAGGAAGAACAGATAACTACAAGAAATGGCTAGAACCATGATCTATGAGACTCACCTTCCAAAGTACTTGTGGGAAGAAGTTGCCAATACTTCGTGTTATGTTTAGAGTAGGATCTATACCATACCAATTATGAATAAAACATCATATGAATTGTTCAAAGGAAGAAAGCCAAGCATCTCTTACTTTCATCAGTTTTGATGTACTTTCTACATTTTAAACAGTAAAGTATATTTAAAGAAATTTGATGTTAAGGCTAAAAAGGGTATATTTCTTTGGTACTCTGATCGCTCTAAGGCATACAGAGTGTATAACTCTGAAACCAAGATGGTTGAAGAGTCTATACATGTAAACTTTTATGACAAAGGGCCTGACCATGATACGTCAAAGTATGTTGAAAGTATTGCAGATTTACAGGTTTATGAAGAACATTCAGATGTCGGATCTTCAGATGTTAGTATCATAGAAGTCAGAGATTCATAAGTTGTTGTACTAGAAGCTAACCATGTATCTGAACCTCTTCCATAAGTGGAGGATTCAGAAGAAGCTCAAGATGATTAAGAAATTTCTGCATAACCTAATAAGTCCTTCAAATATAAATATTCTCATCCAGAAGATCTAATAATTGGAAACAAGGCCGATCCCTTAAAGACTAGATCAACTTTCAAAGATGATAACTGTATGTTAGAGTTTATTTCCTTAATTGAGACAACTTATATGGATGAGGCTTTATCAGATGATCCATTGATTATGGACATGCAAGAAGAACTGAATCAATTCCAAAGGAATGATATATGGGATCTGGTTCCAAGACTAAGTCAGAAAAACATCATTAGAACTAAATGGGTTTTCATAAACAAGTTAAACGAACAAGGAGAAGTGGTAAGGAATAAGGCTCGACTGGTAGCTTAAGCCTACACTCAGTAGGAAGGTATAGATTTCTCTGAAACCTTTACTCTAGTAACAAGGTTATAGGAAATCAAACTTCTTCTCTCTTATGTTGTCAATCATGATATTATTCTTTGTCAAATGGATGTTAAGAGTGCCTTTATGAACAGAGTCATTCCAGAAGAAGTGTATGTCAAACAACCCCATGGATTTGAGGACTTGGTCCACCCATACTTTGTGTTTAAACTCAAGAAATCACTTTATGAACTCAAACAAGCTCCTAGAGCTTGGTATGAAAGATTGAGCAATTTCCTGTTGGAAAATGGTTTTAAAAAGGGATAGGTTGGCATTATACTATTCAGAAAGACTCTGAACAAAGAAATCTTGATTGTTCAAATTTATGTTGATGACATAATTTTTGGTTCCACTAATGCTTCTTTGTGCAGGGAGTTCTCTAAGTTTATGCAGGCTGAATTTGAAATGAGCATGATGGGAGAATTAAAATTATTCTTGGGAATCCAAATCAATCAAGGCAGGGATAAAACTTATGTTCATCAATCCAAATATACAAAGGAGCTTCTGAAGAAGTTTAATCTTGAAGATTGCAAGATTATGACAACTCGTATGCATCCTACTTGTAGCTTGAACAAGGAGGAAAATAACTCCAAAGTGGATCAAAAGCTTTTCAGAGGTATGATCGAATATTTACTTTACCTAACTGCTTCTAGGCCTGATATCTTATTCAACGTATGTTTATATGCACGATTCCAATCAGATCCTAGAGAAACTCATTTAACTATTGTTAAGAAAATCTTTAGGCATCTGAAAGAACAACAAATCTGGGACTTCTTTATAAGAAATCTCTAGATCATAAGCTGGTTGGATTTTGTGATGCTGATTATGCTAGGGGATAGAATTTAAAGAAAGTCCAATAGTGGAAACTGTCAATTCATAGGTGAAAACCTAATATTCTAGGCTAGAAAGAGACAATCAACTATTGCTCTCTCTACAGTAGAAGCAGAATACATATATGATGCTATGTGTTGAACACAACTACTCTGGATGAAATATCAGTTAGTAGATTATCAGATATGTGGAAACAGTATCCCTATCTTTTATGATAATACTACTGTAATCTATTTAACAAAGAATCTAATTCAGCACTCCAGAACCAAGCACATTGAGATTAAACATCACTTCATGAGAGATTATGTTCATAAGGTAGTTATAGATATTAAGTTCGTTGATACTTATCATCAATGGGCTAACATATTTACAAAACCCTTATCCATTAAAAGATTTGATTTCATCAAGAAAAATTTGAACATGGTCCATATTGAGGAATAATGCTTGTATCTTATCAGAATATCAAAGTCTGATGTTGCTCAAAAGTAGATTCAATTAGAGTCAAGGAAACTTCCTTTGATGAAAAGTGGCTTCTAAAAATCATCAGACTCTGAGACTCAGGAGGTGGATTATGTGTTTTAGAGTGCATTCACATGTTTGATAACTCTCTTGCATAGGAGATGTTTGGGTAAAGATGGTTGGGTAATGATGTACAACTTCCTGATTTCTGTGATATTATCCCTCTATCATTAACTCATGTTTGCTTACCCGTTTTCTTGTGTTTAATGTTTTGTTTTCTAAAGATATTCCTTGAGTGGTCTTAAAGCAAAGACAGTTGTTTTGAATCTTTCTGACAAATATTTTTCTATATCCTTAGAAACTTATTTCTGTTTCTTTGCATCCTTTATTTTCTTTCTTATATTTCCCTATCTAAGATTCCCTAAGATATATTATTCTACTCAAGGGAATTGGTCTGCATCGGCAAGGAACTCGAGATCCTCTTGGCCCCGTCGTATGTTTTTGCCTCACTTCCAATATACAAAAGTTATAACCATGAGTACGAGAGTGTGACTTACTTTTTATCCACCATCTAATTTTGTTTTCACCAGGTTCACGACCATTAAGTAACTTGAAGACTTCAATGTAGTCCAGGTGATTTTCTATGGTTTACAGGGCTAGCGTGGGGTGTTTAGCAAAGGAAGAGCCACAAGTGATCTCCTTAATATTTATATGAAAGAAGCATTTTCTCCCTCTCCAATCACATTGACTTTGAGGTTTCTCACTCCCATGGATTCTTACGACTCAATGACATCCACATATGGCCCCTGCATTATTATAACACTCCCTATCTTCACAAAGTTTTGCCTTATCTCTAAAGAAGACACTTCTAAGGTTCTTAGGTTTATCACTTCGGTTCATGAAGAGACATCAATTATATCACCGTCATTGAGTAAGTTTATGAAGGTAAATTTTGGGTTTCTTATATTGGTCATACCTATTAAACAAACACAAAGAACTAAAATGATAAGAAGGATAATGGTACCTCAAATGTGTGCGGGTTTCAAATGATTGAGAAGAAAAATTACCAAATATCTAGGAGATACCTCGTAACTAAGAATGAAGATCAAAGAACGCAAAAAGATTGCTAGAATATGAAAGTCACATGGAAGATAAAAGAATGTATGGAACTCTGAATCAAAGAAAGCAAAAAGAGCAATTGTTTGCAATACCTTGATTTATAGGAAACCAAGAATACCAAAATCTATGAACGAGAATTAAGGAAATATGAAGATGTGAGCCTTGATCTCACAATGGCGCTCAAGTGCACTCAAGCACCCGAGCTTTTCCTCCTTACCTGTGCCTATATCCGCGTGAAGGTCCTCCCCAAAATAACATTTTGGTAATGAAACCAGCATTTAATGCACGTGCTCCCGAGGCTAATAACTTCAACTTAACTCCTTAATAGACTACTCATTTCCCCGAGGAAATTCTCAATATATAAGACACCAGGATGAGACTCCCTTGCCTCCAATGATAGCATTACCCTAACAAATCCAAGCCTTGTGTCTAATAGAAAGGACTTTGACGGAAACTATTATAGGTTGGCCAAACAACCCAATAAGATTGACCAAAGTTAGAGACTCAATCTAATTCCATGTCCACTCAAGTCGACGAACATGTGCGCTCTCACGAGGTAGCCCTGCACTATAGCAAGGAACTTTCCATCTCAATTGTTGGGTCCATCCAACGGTCCTCCATGTGAAACATCATATTCATCAAATACGATTCTAAATGTCGTTCATATATAATTCGACTTCACGTCACACCAATGTAAGATTTATTACATACTTGCAAGTTTTACCTCTATATTTTGACAAGAACACTAGAGTATTTACCTTATAAGTAGTCTCCTTTTGATCATCAGAGATTTTCGTTAAAGGCCTTTCGCCGAGGACTTTACTAGCTCACTATTTATTTTCTATCTCACTCCAAAATAATACTGTAACAAATTGATAATAATTTATATGCTTATCTCATTTAGTTTCAATTAAAATTAAAATAATAAATCATTTAAATTATGTTCAAAACAAATATTATATTATTTAATTTTCTAACTTTATAAATATATAAAAAAACAGTTATTTTTGAGTATGTTTAAATTATGCTTTCTTTATTTCATTTTTAGACTATATTTCCTTATTTCTTTAATCTAGAGAATGGTTATGAATAATGTGTTTAATGATATTTTGCTTTAGAAGAATATAAAAAGAGTTTAATTGAAATACACTGACAGTGTAAAAGGATTTTACACCGTCAGTTAATCATAGACGTCGGATATTAAAAGAAGTTTGACTTTTATTTTAAAAATCTATAAAATAATACAAACGGATGATGGTGATGAATCGATGGTGTAAAACTTTTTACACTGACAGTTAATAGTAATTAATCTCATATAAAAATGCAATCATATAAAGTTATTGAAAAATATAAATACAATATAGAAATTTGAATGAAATTCATTTAGTAAAAAAATAAATATTAAATTAGAAGAATAAAATATATATCAATAAAAGATATATATATATATATATATATATATATAATATATATATATATATATATATATATATATATATATATATATATATATATATATATATATATATATATATATATATATATATATATATATATATATATATATATATATAGCGGTAGGGGCCTCTAAAATAATAATAATGATAATCATAATTGTGGAAATATTAGTAAAGATAAAGATATTATTGATAATCAAAATTGTAAGAGTAAGATAATATGCGGAAGACATGGAAGACATGTTGAAAATATTAAAAGACTTGCTTTTATTTATGAAAATACTTACAAAGGATGGCAATCAAGATTTCCAAGTTTTAAGACTGAAAACTCGAATATCTTTCACAACACACAAATGATCCTTTTATAGGCAAGGATCCACACGGACTTCAAACTAAATTAAATTAAGTATAAACTTTATACAAAGTAATGACCCACATGGTCTGAATAATTGAAATAAAACAAAAACTTTAATAAAGTAATGACCCACATGGTCTGAATAATTGAAATAAAACAAAAACTTTAATAAAGTAGAGTCAATAATTCAAAAGTAATTCTGAGTGGAAGGTAATTGAGGACAACAAAGGGGGTCGTTGTTGTCTTTAACTTCTTATCTTTATCATAATTGATTTTATCACTTAGACCCTGGACGTATATAACTAATGAATTTTTAGTGAATTCATCAGCCAAGCTCATAGAGTAATTGGGATGACAGTTAAAGTAGACTGGACCATCGTTAAGATTTGATTCAACTATAGCAATAGTTGAATTATGAAAGTCTTTAATTCTAGTGTCTCGAAGAACTAGCAATATAGGGGTGTTTAACCCTAGTTTATGTAATGGTTTTATAGCTATCTGAATTAATCCTAGATGGATATAGCGATAACCTTCTCTATAATGTGTTTCTAATAATTTTTTATTTAACAAATTAATAGTTTCATGCTTGTTACTAACAGACGTAGCGGATTCAACAGTATGAATAATCTTTTGACTTTTAAAATCAAAAGTACCAATTTTATATATTTTTTTTAATTTAATTTCTGGCATAGACCAATTAACTAATCTATTTTCCATTTCCTGAATTCTAATTCTTGGTTTTGGAAGGTATCTTGATCTAATTCAATTTTATCATTATTTAAGGTAGCAGGAACTAAGGTTCGGTTATTAATTTTACTCTGTGAACTACATCCTAATTCACTAAAAACCTTGATGATTTGAGACATGGTTTTAAAACAATATTTATACAAATAGCTTTATTTAATTGAACTAGTTATTCTTCAGGTTTCTCACCCACTAGGTTTCTCACCCACTATCTATCTCTATCCTTCCCCTTATTGTTTGTTTTCTTAACGGCAACTACAGTGTGCTAAACCAACGGGTTTACTGCCTCATCTATCTGGACTTACGACCTGGACCACACACTACCAGCAGGTACCCTTAGAGAAATTCAAAGCTCAGGGTTATGGTTAAAAAGAAACAGTGAAATAAGAAAACTTTCAAAATAACTCTTTTTAAAAATAAATAAAAAAAACTAGTAGAAATCTAGTAAAAGATAATGCAAATCAATAGTCACCACCAACCTGGCTCTGATACCATATATATATATATATATATATATATATATATATATATATATATATATATATATATATATATATATATGGAATCCATTTAAATATTTACATATTAGATTTTCCACTATGGATGTTGATATATGATTTTGAATGATGCAATGTCCAAATAGAAAACATGTCATCAATCAAGATCACTTTCAAATTCATTATGCAACTTGAGGAATTTCTACTAATATTCTTGGAGTAGTTTATCCAACACTTATCGTGTCTGATGCATATTGTCAAAATCCAAACAGCATCAAGTTCAACAGAGGCCCCGGCGTGCGTATCGCAACAACAATTTGACACGTCAACAAACTAAATGAGGCACAAGTAATGTGTGGGACAAGTATATGTTATTCAAAAAACTTTTATGTCATTGTTCAGAATTTTTTTTCCCTCGTGTGCTTTCCATAAGAATAAATATTAAATAGATTTGGTCTAAAAAATATATTGAACTTTTTTTTTATTTATATTTAACACAATAAAATTTTTTCACGTCGGTTAATGTGTAGTGATAAAATTTTATTGTGTTAAATTTTATGATGAAAAAGATGGATCTATGATGAAAAAGTTTGTTGATCTCAAACACTGATCATATTTATGATGAAAAAGATGGATTTAAATTATTTATCCTATTTTATGGACAGATATGATCATAGTACAAGATTATAATAAATTATTTACCCAATTTTATGGACAGATATGAATCGTACAAGATTATAATATAGCATGTTACTATTTGTTTTTTTTATAATTATTACAAGTTTCAATAGTTGTCAACTGTGGATAGTACAAAATCCTCATAAACTCCAATTACATCAAAATCGGCTCCTCGGATAGAGTGTTTTTTTACATGAAAAAAGAAAAAAGAAAATCTTGAAAACTTTTTAAAAACAACTCAGCAGAAATTCGCACCGTATTTAAAATTTTAATGGAAAGTTTTTTTGATTGGTTGAAGTTTGAGTTTGAAGATTTTGATTGGTTTGAAGTTTGAATTTGAGACATCATATTCACTTGGATTCCTATATGTTAGTAATTTGAAATATTTGGATTTTGATAATTTAAAATATTAATTATTTTATTATGTCATTGATTTTTTAGTTTGTATATTATTATTTAAATATTTTGAAATATACTTTTGAAAATTTATATAATTGATTTAATTTATTATTTTCTAATGTAGGCTAATAATTGTTAGAATTTGGGAAAGATTTTGTGTGTGAGAAAATAGACTAATTTAAAAATTTGATTCTCACATAGGAATACATGAATCCATTTGAGACAATTTTTAGATCCAATTATTCATTCTCTTTTGAGTTTGAGACGATAAACGAGTATTTAATTAGAATTAAGGTTTGAGTATGAATATGGTAAAACTCGTCTTTATCCCTCAATATTGGTGTGCTTATCAGCCAACAAAAACATAAACAACCACGTTAGAATCTAATGGAGTTTAACTAGATTGTTTGAGCAAACTGTCCATTTTTTAAAGGAAATAGGAACGATCATTGTTCTCTTGAAAACATTGATGAAGAGAGACATTAAAATCTATATTCATATATCCCCAATGAGTTTTAACAAATTAGGTTATCGTGAAACTTCGAAAATCCACCGGAAACCAATTCAACCACGTGCTTAGAATCTAAGTAAGAAACACGATTTCTGAAACCTGTTTCACAACAAAGTTTTAACCCCGCCAAGAAAGCTTTAATTTTTTAGTGAAGAATATTTAACCATCAAACACTTTGTAGAATTCAAAAATGAAACTATTGTCGCTTCTCCTAACCAAACCACCAAAATCAGCATTACTAGGGTTAGAGACGACATTTTTATCAACATTAAGGATAACTAAAATTTCACTTTCTCGTTGGCAAGAAACCATATGGATGTGTCTTTGAAATCTTTGACGGTCCTTCACTCCAAAAGACTCTTTAGGAACATGTAGCCGAGTTAACATGGCAATACTGATTGAGTTCATATTAAAGAGCTTGTCTTCAATGCCACATAACCAACATGCTAAGTATTTCAACCTTAAGCACAATTTTTAAATTATGAGAGATAAATGTTCAATACCCACGTATTCACACACTAAATGTTAATCCAAAACTCCACAAGCCAACCAGATCTCATTAATGATTAGATAAATGAGTAGGCAATGCGGGTGGAGTCATCCTTATTGATACAAAAAGGGAAAGGAGTTGTATCACTAACATTTTTAATAAGAAGAAAAAGAATTGTTTGTTACGGCAGATCTATCAAATAAATAATTGAACATTAATTGGTACATGAATCTTTCATATTCAACTTCAACCATTAGTTGACTCATCGAGATACTTTTTTCTCAAAAATCCAGTTATACCTACTCTTGGTTGAATAAGTTATATAGTTGCTAAAAGTACAATTAGTGATAACCCCTAATTGTGTATGGTTGTACGAGGGTTTGAAGATTATTTATAGTGTTAGAGCAAACTTGCGCATGGATAGTGAGAAACTATATATCTATGTGACTTTTTGAGCGAATTGAATATCCCCTCAATTTCCTTAGATGGGGTACTTATGTAGTTTTATTGGGCTTGTATTCTATGATCCAAGGAGCAGTTATTCTCTCATATCTTAGGAGTGTGAGACCATTATTACCCCAAATGTTATGGGGAACATGGCAATTCTCTTTGACTACACATATACACTATTAGCACCCCAAATACACGTTTAATTCCACAACACTCATGTGGATGTAAGTGGTTTGACCCAAGTCTAACGTAGGATAAGTGATGTGACCAAAGGTCACACATTATGATCAATATGCAACTACAACCTCGACTTTGGGCGATAAGAGGTGATAATTATGTACACACCCAAAACTAAATTACATTGCTATCCTTTGGTTTACATTCTCTAGGGTAAAATGGAATTGTTATCATTTGCATTTGTATTTTCTTTGTCCGTTAAATGCTACTTGTGTTTTAAACATTGTTGTTTTTAATGGTAATATTAATGAAGTGATCATGCATTTTCTGAATCAATCCATCCGTATTCACTCTTGCTATTTTTCCTTCCCGTATATAAAAAACAAAACAAAAACAAAAAAAAGAAATATCAACTCTCACTTCATTCACGTATCTTTATCAAACTTTTGTTTAAACAAAGATCGGAGGGAGGATGATGAAAACCAGATACCCGAAATTGTTGTAGTGATTTAAAATAAAACTTTATTGATGATGTAAGGCATTGTTTCAATCCACAAACACCTAAGAGATAAGGAGTTAGTCCCTAGTCAACCACTTTGAGCCTATGTTAGTTGTAATTTTAAGTGTCGAGTTTTTGTTATCGTATCCACAGGGATTGTAAGATATCACCGCCGTTCGATGGTTGTATTAATCTTAGCTTAAGTAACACAGGGGGTTTTGGTTTTAATCACGTTATCTTGCATAAAAAGGTAATACAATGCGGTAAAAGTTTGATTTGAATATTTGAGAAATATTGCCAAAGTTAGGGTTCAACGATCACTTTGCATGTATTTGTTCGGTCAACAATCTTATAAACTCCTTTAGATGATAAATTATTTCACAAAGTCCTCCCAATGTGTTTCTCTCGAACACACATTGTGAGTTTTCCCATTTTGATCGATTGTTTATCTCTAACACAACCTATCAAAATGACAACTTTTTGGTTCAACCTTATGGTGAACAAAATCATTCATTACTATCTCTAGCTAACAAACAAGATTGGATGAAAACCTAGGTTAAGAGTTGGTAAACATCTCTCGATCATAAACCAACACAAAGAGTTTTGAATAAGAACAAAGTTTTCATCATATATTCACCATTAAAGAGTTTACACATTAAGATCCTTACATTTACACACAAAGCTAATGATCATCTACATCTAACCTTGACAAATGGAGGACTTAGCTACTCATTTTCATGGTAGCTTGGTCGGCAAGTTTCGGAAGAAGGTTGATCAACATCCAAGTCGAATAATCAAGATTGGATGGGAATCCACCTTCTTTTTGTAAAAGATGGTTAAGAGATGAAGAGAAATGAAATTTAGGGCACAAAAGCTTCTAAGAACAATGCTGTAAAAATATCTAGAAAAAGTGCAAAAGTATGGAAAACTAGGTATGGCTCCAGAATGGCTCGCCTAGCGAGGGTCTAATTGAGGCACCAGAGGCACCTGCGCCCAGAGAAACAGCCTATCTCAGACTGTCATGTTCGCCTAGCGAACAAAACCTTCGCCTAGCGAAGGACACGCTTCAACCCTCGCTCCAGCGAGGTTGAGAGGTTTGGCTACTGGAATGCTCGCTGGGAACTCGCTAGAGCCTCGCCCAGCGAGTGAGTGCTGGCTGCGCTTTTCACCAAAACTGAACGAACTCGCTACCACCTTCGCTAGCAGCTCGCCTAGCGAATTTATTGACATTTTACTGGAGCTTTTCGCTGGGCGCTCGCCTAGCGAGTGCTTCGCCACAACCCTCGCCTAGCGAGCAGGCTGATGAATGCTTGTTTTACTTGATCCCTTTGCCAAATTTCTTGTGTCTTCACTTTCTATTATTTCATGCCTACTTCCTGCACAATAACACACAAATCAAAGGTACCAAGATCGTTTATCGTTTAATTGCATTTCATCTGAAACAAAGGTGGTTTCGACATTTTAGCAAGGAAATAGAGTGAAAGATGTCCACATATGATAGCTCAAATAAGCACTTTTGGGCATCTAACAACTCTCCCCAACTAGATTCTTGCTTGTCCTCAAGCAAAGTATGCCCCTTGAAGGACAAGAGGATTTGCTTTAAGAAAAAGGTTTCTCCGAAGTTGGATAAAACGGCTCAAACACAAGCGAATCAGCATATACAAGTTTCCAACGGTTCGAATAAAATAATACACAAGAACTAAAACTTAATAGCTATGCGAAATATTTATCTATCTACAACAATATTATTCTGAATGAATCACCCTATCTCTCCTCTTCGAATAAGGAATGAAGAATTTGCGCGTTTGCAACCGCGGGAATAATCTCACTCTCTAACAAATAATGAAGAAATCAATTCGATTCATACAATGTCTAACAATTATAAATGGTAATGTGGAAGCACGAAGATCACTAAGGGCTTTTCGGTTGAAGCTTGGTCAGGTTAACAAACAAGGGTCATTTCTAAGGCCATTGAAAACGAAATTGCCGATGCAAAAGAGACATTCACTGTACACATATTCACACATCTCGACTTCGTTCCATTTGTTTCTTATTTGAAACCTTCACAACTCTTATTTCACAACTCAATTTTTATTTTTCACTATTTTTCTTCCAAGCAAGCATTCATTTTCATTCTTTCTATTTTTGTTCTTTTCTTTCACATCATATTTACAAAACAGATGTTTCTTTTCTATATTTTTATTTTCAATGTTTGCTTGGTTTTTCATTTTTTTCAAGAGTTGTGGAACTTACCGATTCTCCCCAACTTATTTCTTACTCACCCTAAGTGAATGCTCTTAACTTTTTACGGCAAAAGAACAATAATCAAGATTTTCCGGGTTGTAAAAAAAAAGATTTTTGAAATCTCGCTTTATTTCAAGCAGAGATTCAACTGTTTAAGCTCAAAGGGGTTAACGAATACTCTCTCTGCTCACAGGTAAGTTGTTTTTGGATGTAGTTGTGCTCGATAGAAAACAAGTGCCTTGATCATTTCTAATTGCTTCCACATATTCAAAATAATAAAAGACAAAGCATGAATCAAATGAATCAACAAAACTTATTAGAATCCAACATTTAAGTGTACAATGGAGGTTTCCTCACAATTTGTGGTTTTAAGTCCTAGATGAAACATTCATTCAATTATGTTGCAAAAAGACAATATTCAATTTACCAAAAAGAGTAAAGTTCTTAATGCATTCTAAAATTCTAGCCGGAGGTAACCATGTACCTTAGCCTCATTCACTTGTTTATTCTTATCATTGCCATCCAAGCTCGGATGCACCTTCATTGGGTACTTCTTTGAGGAGCAACCAATCTAGAAGGTTTGCCACTCAATCAACCAAAAATTTATTAAACAAACAAAATTAAAAACATAAATAAATAACATTACTGAAAAATTAAATTTGTTCATGGGGGACAAAACACCCCAAAGGTACAAAACCAAAGTCAAAATACAGAATCCGAAAATACAATAGAAATAAACATAAAAACTGAAAAATACAAAAACTTAACCCTCTAAGGGCTCAGAATCCTCCTCGCTATCGGCTTCAGAACCGGTAGCCTCATCATCCTCAGCATCATCATCATCAGCTGCAGCATCCGAAGACGCACCAGCGCCCGCCCCCTCACCATACACAGTCCTGTCCACAGGCCAGTTGGCGTTAAGCAGAAACTGCTCACGCGTCATCAAGGCATGAGCACCACTTCCCTGCAGCTGTAACCGCTGCATAGAATCGTGCATATCTATCATGGCACGCTGGGATGCCGCCATCCATTCAAAACTGAAATCACACACAGTCTGCAGGTAAGGATCTGGTCCAGGAGTAGAAGTACCAGGACCATCAGAAGCCCGGGTACTCTCTGCAGCTGCACTGCCTCTGGCATTCTTCGCTCTACAATATTTGGCCACGTACCGGTCATCGATAGGTGGCGGGATCCTGACCTGACCACGAGACGGTAGTTTCACATTTGCCTGAATGCACAAACGCATGATCAAGCACGGGAAAGCTAGGGGACAATTCACACGAGCCCCCGACTTTAGCCCGCTCTCAGTCACGGACTTAAGCTCATTAGCGATGATCCTCGCCACATCGATCTGGACGTTGGAGAGGATACTGTGAACCAAATGTGCCACTGGGATCGGCACTGTAGAGGTGTGGGACTTTGGCTGGATGTTTGTCAGAACCAAAAGCAGAATCAGTTGAGCCAAGGGAGTCATGTCCTCCCTATGATACCTCATTGGAACCCCAGATGGGTTCAGCTCAACAGATTTCCCTCTTAATAGCAGGGCGGCAGAAATGGCTTCAACATCTCGGTGAAGCCGTAAATCAGTGTGGTATGTGTCTCTTTCCTCAGCTCCCAGCTGGAGCGGCTCACCAAGGACTCGGTTAATGGCATCCCTATCAAATGCAACTGGACGGCCGACCACTCTAGATATCCAAGTAAAGGGCTCGTCGTCATCAGGCAGTGCGTTTGCATAACACTCACGCACCGTTGCTATGTCATAATGCTCAAGTGGGGAAATTAACCGATCCCACTTCATAGTGTCCATCAACCCGGCAAATGCTCTGTTTGTTCCTTGGGGGTTGATGAGGAATCGCTTCTCCGGAAGAATTTTCCGTTTCTCCAGAGCAACGTACCTGGCGGCCTGCTTCGCCCCGACAAATTTGTCGTTATCAAATTGGATCGTTACTGGACGGGAAGTGCTCGTCCCCTTCCTCTTCTTTGAATTTCCAGACCTTGATTCCATCTGCAAAATATAACAGGAAACAACACACACCAAACAGATTAGACAGCAAAACCAAAATTTAAAGAACTGTCATGCTCGCTGCTGCTTCGCCTAGCGAAGTGGCAGCGAACGCTCGCCCCTGGTTCGCCTAGCGAGTGCTAGCGAACCTTACGAGTTTTTGGGTTCTGCAGCATTTTCAGAGAAATCTTCCCAAAACCCGCATTCTAATGGTTTCAATTTCAGAACCTAATGATTTATCAATTAAACGAACGTTCTATGGTATTGGGGATTACACATTTACATGCAAAACCTAAAATCCCCAATTGCAAAACCTAAAATCCCCAATTGCAAACTCTAAAATCCCACATGCAAACCTAAAGTTTCCCATATCACAACTCATCCTAATTGACATCCAAATCGGAAATAACAGAATTCAAACATACAGAAAATGTAGTAGGGCAAACCTTAGTTACACGGATTGATTGAAATGTGAAGTGGAGTAGGGTTTGCAATCTTCCAAATAGGGATAGAGTGTTAGTGAGAGAGATGAAAATGAGAGAGTGTGGAGAGTGCTCGGTTAGAATTTTCTTCAGCAGAGTTGCAAAACAGAAAAATTGTGTTTGGGCCAAAATGAGTGCCCTGCTGAGGTTTTTAATAAGTGCTGTCATGCAGCGCTCGCTGCTGCTTCGCCTAGCGAGCAGCTAGCGAATCAGCTCGCTACTGCCTCGCCTAGCGAGCAGCAAGCGAGCATGACAGCAATTGCCTTTTCCAAAGGCAGCAGTTCAGGTTCATTCAGCAAGGTGCAAGCACTTCGAATCCCATCACAACACACAAAAAAAGCAGTAAATACTTACAATGTTGGGGTGCCTCCCAACAAGCGCTTGTTTAACGTCGGCTAAGCTCGACGGTGTGATGCTCATAGAGGAGCATCCAACGGAATTGCACAGCTCTCGCGATCCACATGACCGCCGAGATAAACTTTCAATCGTTGGCCATTCACGGTCCAACTATCTTTCTTGTCCATGTCTTCAATGACAATAGCCCCGTACTCCTTCACCTCTTTCACCCGAAATGGCCCGGACCATTTTGATTTCAACTTCCCGGGAAACAATTTCAACCTGGAGTTGAACAATAGGACCAACTATCCGGGCACAAATTCTTTGCTTCGGAGCTTCTTGTCGTGGTACTTTTTTGCCTTTTCTTTGTACAACCAACTTGAGTGATATGCGGCATTGCGCATCTCTTCCAACTCAAGTAGTTGCACCTTCCTTTTGTCACCGGCCAACTCATTTTCAAAATTTAAATATTTCAGGGCCCACAAGGCTTTGTGCTCCAATTCAACCGGCAAATGGCAAGTTTTACCAAACACCAATTGAAAGGGAGTTAGGCCAATTGGAGCTTTAAAGGCGGTACGGTATGCCCATAACGCCTCATCCAATTTTTGGGACCACTCCTTTTTTGAATTAGACACAGTTTTTTCGAGAATTCTCTTAATCTCTCGATTAGAGACCTCGGCTTGCCCATTCGCCTGTGGGTGATACGGAGTTGTCACCCTATGTGATACACCGTAATGTTTTAAAATGTTTTCCAACGGTGCATTACAAAAGTGTGACCCTCCGTCACTTATCAACACTCGGGGGGTTCCGAAACGGGAAAATATGTTTTTCTTCAAAAAAATTATCACCGTTTTCGCGTCCGCCCGAGGTGAGGCAATCGCCTCAACCCACTTAGAAACGTAGTCAACAGCGACAAGCATATACTCGTTCCCATAAGAGGGCGGGAATGGTCCTACAAAATCGATGCCCCAACAATCAAATACTTCGACTTCTTGTATATTTTGGAGAGGCATCTCATCTCTCTTACCTATCCCACCGCTTCTCTGGCAACTATCACAACTTTGCGCATGGGTGTGTGCGTCTTTGAAAATAGTCGGCCAATAAAATCCCGATTGGAGGATTTTAGTGGCCGTTCTCACCCCATTATAATGTCCGCCGTAAGGCGAGTTGTGACAATGCCAAAGGATGCTCTGCGCTTCATCGCCAGTAACGCATCTCCTTAATAGGTTATCACTACCCAACTTAAACAAGTACGGGTCATCCCAAACATAATACTTGGCATCCGAAAGAAACTTCCTTTTTTGGTTCGAAGTTAGGTCGGGAGGCACAAAACCACTCGCCTTGTGGTTCGCAAAGTCTGCAAACCACGGCCTAACTTGAACTTTAAACAGTTTTTCATCAGGAAATTCTTCCCGGATTTCCTTCTCCGACGCGGTAACCTCCACATTCACCAAGCGGGATAAATGATCCGCCACCAAATTTTCCGATCCCTTCTTGTCTTTAATTTCCACATCAAATTCTTGTAACAAGAGGATCCAACGGATGAGCCTTTGCTTCGAATCCGGTTTGGTGAGCAGATATTTAATCGCCGCGTGGTCGGTATACACTACGACTTTAGACCCTATAAGATAAGATCTAAACTTTTCAAGCGCGTACACTATTGCAAGTAGTTCTTTCTCCGTGGTGGCATAGTTTATTTGAGCCTCGTTAATAACCTTACTTGCATAATGTATCGCATGAAAATTTTTATCTTTTCTTTGGCCAAGTACCGCTCCAACTGCGTAGTCGCTCGCATCACACATTAGTTCAAAATTTTCATTCCAATTGGGAGCGACTATTATTGGAGCGGTAACCAATTTTTCTTTTAAAGTTTCGAAAGCTTGCAAACAATCATCGGTTAAGAGAAATACCTGGTCCTTAGCGAGCAAATTGCTCAAAGGCTTAGCCACCTTTGAGAAGTCCTTGATAAAGCGCCGATAGAACCCGGCGTGCCCCAAAAAGCTACGGATGCCCTTCACATTCACCGGAGGAGGTAATTTTTCTATCACTTCAACCTTAGCTCTATCCACTTCAAGCCCCCTTCTAGAGACTTTGTGGCCTAGCACGATCCCCTCGGTCACCATGAAGTGACACTTCTCCCAATTAAGCACCAAATTGGTCTTCACACATCTTTCCAACACCGTTTTCAAGTTTGCCAAGCATAGACTAAAAGACCCACCAAATACCGAGAAGTCATCCATGAAGACTTCCATTGTTTTCTCTATCAGATCGGCAAAAACGGCTTGCACACATCGTTGGAAAGTCGTCGGTGCATTGCACAGCCCAAAGGGCATTTTTCGGTATGTGAACACTCCAAACGGGCACGTGAAAGCCGTCTTCTCATGATCGGCCGGGTCAACCGCAATTTGGTTGTACCCGGAGTAGCCGTCCAAAAAACAATAGTATTGTTGGCCCGAGAGTCTTTCGAGCATTTGATCCATGAATGGGAGTGGAAAATGGTCCTTTCGAGTCGCGGTATTCAATCGCCTATAATCAATACACATTCTCCACCCCGTTGCAACTTTAGTAGGGATCAATTCATCCTTGTCATTTCGGATTACGGTAATTCCACCCTTCTTCGGACCACGTGCACAGGACTAACCCACGGACTATCCGAGATCGGGTAAATCATCCCCGCATCCAACAGCTTTACAACTTCCTTTCGAACAACCTCCTTCATGGTAGGATTTAAGCGGCGTTGTGGTTGAGCTACCGGCTTGAAATCCTCTTCCATCAAAATCTTGTACATACAATAGGAGGGACTAATTCCTTTTAGATCGGAAAGAGTCCAACCCATGGCTTCTTGATTTGTTTTTAGCACGGTGACCAGACGGGCTTCTTCTTCATTTGTCAAAAGGTTGCTTATGATGACCGGCTTTGCCTCGGTCTCATCTAGGAATACATATTTCAAAGTAGAGGGTAGTGTTTTCAATTCAATAGGCGCTTTTTCGTCAATAACCTCCTTATTCAAGTCTTCTTCCTCTACTTCCCACGGTTGTAGGTCGTCTAAACTATCAAGTTCCTTTAAGCATTCCTCAAGAGCTAGCTCTTCTTCAACGGTGAAAACCTCCAATGAGTCGTCAAGAGCTAACTCCATAGGAGATATCTCATGAATATGCTTTGAAACTTCCAAAATAGCGTCTTCGGTCACATCGATGCGAAAGCTATCATTTCTATCTTTTGAGTGCTTCATTGCTTCGAATAGATCGAACGTTACTTCCTCATTTTGGACTCTGACCTTCATTAAACCGTCATCAACATCTATCATCATTCGCGCAGTCTTCATGAATGGTCGGTCCAAGATGAGCGGAGCATCATCATCTTCCTCCATATCAATAACAATAAAATCGACCGGGAAAAAGAATTTGTCGACTTTAACCAAAACATCTTGGGCTACCCCATGAGGATGGGTTGTCGACTTATCCGCCAATTGCAACGTCATTCGGATGGACTTAATTTCGATGTTGCCAAGCCTCTTTATAATAGACAAAGGTATAAGATTAATGCTCGACCCCAAGTCAATTAGTCCCTTCCCGACATAGATATCTCCAATTTTAACTGGCAAAGTAACTCTTCCCGGATCAACCTCTTTTTTTGGAAGCGTCCTTTGAATAATGGCACTACAGCTCGCATCAAGGACGATGGTCTCTGGTTCCGTATACCTCCGTTTTTTTGTAAGTATGTCCTTCATGAACTTGGCATACTTGGGCATTTGCTCCAAGGCTTCGGCAAACGGAATGTTTATTTGTAATTGTTTAAAAATATCCATGAACCGGGTGTAATGCCGTTCATTCTCTCTTTTGGACGGGGCATGAGGATAAGGTAGGTTTTGGATTGGAGTAGTGCTCACTACCTCCTTTCCCTTTGCAACTCTAGCACTCCTCCATCTAGGCTTTTTCACTTCCTCCCCCTTTACTTCATCAATCGTATTTTTCTCAATCTCCATACTTTTTTTCTTTTCAACTTCACCATTCTTTTCGTTATTTTCAACTTCTTCCTCCTTACTCCACTCCCCCACTTCACCATCAACATTTTCCTCCAATATTTCCTCCTCCTTTTCTTTCTTTTTCTCTCTTTGTTCACTCTCAACTCTTTTGTTATTCTCACTCATCAACTCCTTCCCACTTCTCGTTGTGACCGCCTTACAATGCTCCTTAGGATTTGTTTGCGTATTTGCCGAAAAGGAAGGACCGGTTTGTTGTTCCGCGAGTTGCTTAGCAAGTTGCCCAACTTGAGTCTCGAGATTTTTTATGGCCGCGTCGTTGCTTTTTTTATTTGCCATTGACATTTGCATGAATTGCGTCAATGTGTCTTCCAACTTAGAAGTTACGACCGGCGGTTGTTGAGGTATATAAGGATTTTGGGGAGGGTTTTGACGGCTAGAAGAACCACCTCCATAACCTTGGTTATGGTAATAGTTACTCCTAGGTTGGAACCCTTGGTTCCCTTGGTAATGTTGTTGTTGATTTTGAGGGTGCGGTTGATAAGGTTGTTGTTGTTGTTGTTGTCTCGGTTGGTAGTCCCTTTGGTTTGCCATGTAGTTTACATCTTCGAATCCCGGAGGTGGACAGAATCCGGTGTCATGCTCACCTTTACAAAGCTCACAACAAGCTATTTGTTTAGCTTTAGACGGTTCTCTCAACTCTTTAATTTGTTGCGTTAAGAGTTCCACTTGTTGTGAGATGAGCTTGTTTTGGGCAAGGATGGCATCGTTCGTCCCTAGCTCAAGCACTCCCGGCTTCTTCAAAGAGTTGCCTCGACTTTGACTCTGAAGATCATTTAGAGCCATTCGATTTATAATGTTTGTAGCTTCTTCGACACTTTTTGACAATAAAGAGCCACCCGAGGTAGCATCCAACAACGTCTTGCAATTTGGTTGAAGTCCATTTTTGAAGATATGGATTTGAGTCAATTCATCAAATCCATGCCCTTTACATTTCCTAAGCATGGACTTGAATCTTTCCCACACTTCATTTAAGGATTCATTGATTCCATGTGCAAACACCGAGATGGTCGTCTTTGATTCCATGAACCGGTTATGGGAGAAGAATCTTTCGATAAACTTTTCTTCTAACACGTTCCAGTCTGTCATTACGGCAGGTGTTTGGTCTAAGTACCAATCTTTTGCTTTGCCGAGCAAAGCGTGGGGAAATAATCTTCGGAATAACGGGAGCTCCTGAGCCTGATCCACTCCGGCCGCCAATGCTATCTCATAAAATTTTGTGAGAAAAGCAAAGGGATCTTCATGGTCCATTCCGGTGAATGGACTTCCATATAATAAATTGAGAGTTCCCGTTTTCATCTCAGCTTGCCTTCCCGTGTGGTTGGCAAACTGAGCGGTGTTTCTTGGACTGTTTATGCATGGAGTAGAAATAGGTGGTGGTGGTGGCTCCATGTTAGGTATGAATGGTGGTGGATTTGTGGTAGAAGAACCTTCTGCTTGCTCTTGACGTTGTCTAGCCTGTTGCCTCCTACGTCTCGTTTTGCTATTGTTCCTCCTTGCGGTTCTTTCGATCTCGGGATCAAAAAGAAGTTCGTCCACAGGGATTTGCCCTCGCATAAAACGTAAGTTGCACACAAAACCAAATAGATTACAAGCACAAGTCAAAAATTCGAAAGCTAAAATTTAAGCAACCATTGCGATGCTCGCAATATCAATTTACAATCCCCGACAACGGCGTCATTTTGTTAGTTGTAATTTTAAGTGTCGGGTTTTTGTTATCGTATCCACAGGGATTGTAAGATATCACCGCCGTTCGATGGTTGTATTAATCTTAGCTTAAGTAACACAGGGGGTTTTGGTTTTAATCACGTTATCTTGCATAAAAAGGTAATACAATGCGGTAAAAGTTTGATTTGAATATTTGAGAAATATTGCCAAAGTTAGGGTTCAACGATCACTTTGCATGTATTTGTTCGGTCAACAATCTTATAAACTCCTTTAGATGATAAATTATTTCACAAAGTCCTCCCAATGTGTTTCTCTCGAACACACATTGTGAGTTTTCCCATTTTGATCGATTGTTTATCTCTAACACAACCTATCAAAATGACAACTTTTTGGTTCAACCTTATGGTGAACAAAATCATTCATTACTATCTCTAGCTAACAAACAAGATTGGATGAAAACCTAGGTTAAGAGTTGGTAAACATCTCTCGATCATAAACCAACACAAAGAGTTTTGAATAAGAACAAAGTTTTCATCATATATTCACCATTAAAGAGTTTACACATTAAGATCCTTACATTTACACACAAAGCTAATGATCATCTACATCTAACCTTGACAAATGGAGGACTTAGCTACTCATTTTCATGGTAGCTTGGTCGGCAAGTTTCGGAAGAAGGTTGATCAACATCCAAGTCGAATAATCAAGATTGGATGGGAATCCACCTTCTTTTTGTAAAAGATGGTTAAGAGATGAAGAGAAATGAAATTTAGGGCATAAAAGCTTCTAAGAACAATGCTGTAAAAATATCTAGAAAAAGTGCAAAAGTATGGAAAACTAGGTATGGCTCCAAAAAGTGGCACTTGCTACTTATAGAGCTGTACTGGGCTGTCTTGCTCGCTAGACGAGCAGAATGGCTCGCCTAGCGAGGGTCTAATTGAGGCACCAGAGGCACCTGCGCCCAGAGAAACAGCCTATCTCAGACTGTCATGTTCGCCTAGCGAACAAAACCTTCGCCTAGCGAAGGACACGCTTCAACCCTCGCTCCAGCGAGGTTGAGAGGTTTGGCTACTGGAATGCTCGCTGGGAACTCGCTAGAGCCTCGCCCAGCGAGTGAGTGCTGGCTGCGCTTTTCACCAAAACTGAACGAACTCGCTACCACCTTCGCTAGCAGCTCGCCTAGCGAATTTATTGACATTTTACTGGAGCTTTTCGTTGGGCGCTCGCCTAGCGAGTGCTTCGCCACAGCCCTCGCCTAGCGAGCAGGCTGATGAATGCTTGTTTTACTTGATCCCTTTGCCAAATTTCTTGTGTCTTCACTTTCTATTATTTCATGCCTACTTCCTGCACAATAACACACAAATCAAAGGTACCAAGATCGTTTATCGTTTAATTGCATTTCATCTGAAACAAAGGTGGTTTCGACATTTTAGCAAGGAAATAGAGTGAAAGATGTCCACATATGATAGCTCAAATAAGCACTTTTGGGCATCTAACAGCCTATAAATTGGTGTTTCTTTCAGATCTAAAACCCTTAATATTAATTAGAGGCAAGATAGTTGTTCAGTTAATCTAGATTTGCATTCAAATTGTAAGAGAAAAGATCCCTCTTGAGGATCAACCAGATGATATCCTTCACACACATCTTGAATTGACGAAGAAGTAGTGAAAAAGCCAAGATAAATTATATTGGTTGATCCTCATCCACTAAATTATATTGGTTGATCCTCATCCACTAATAAGGCAAAAAAAAAAAAGAGAAAAAACATGCTCAGTCGAATACCATAAAAGACGACTTAAGCAAAATTAGGGCATCCTGTTGGACCAAATTCTTCAAAGAAGCAATCTAGGAAAAGTTAGGGATAATGAAAAGGAGGTCATCAAAATCCTCAACAAAATAAAATAAAATAAGGACTACCATTTCAAGAAAATATCTTCTTGAATCTTCATCTTTACCATCACACCTTTGAACCCCCTTGGAAGTTGAATGCATATGTCAATTAATTGAATGTATGACTAGAGATCATTAAGAAGAATGGGTGGGTTAAAATTAAATTTTGAGCCTTATATCCTTTTGTTTCAAAAACCGTGAACCAGTCCATGTTACAACCCTTAAAAGACCTAATTGAGGCAGTGTTTATTTTGAAAGCATACTACAACAAGGTTGTGTTAACCTGACTCCAAACGATATTTTCTAATCATTTGTATTGATCACACCACCTTGCACATGGTAAATGGCTAGATCGACATTGTGTCATGATCTTTGACCCATTCACTGTACTTCACCAAATTGATGTCAATAAATTTTGACTTTGAAATTTTGTATAATCATGCATTAAAATTACCATTTTTGAAGGAACTATTTTAACTGCAAGTTAGCACTTAGCATAAAAGGAATCCCAATAATGCACAGTCAATTGAGAAACTTGATCAGGTGAAAGAAGTCCTGCCAGAGGCAAATCACTTTGGGTATTGGTCAATCCAAGCCAATCACCCCAAGAGTTGGTTAGTCAAGAGTAAATCACTTCAAGACTCAGACTAAGGCAAGCCACCACAAGAGCTCAATAAGTCCAACTCTCTAAAGGTCGGTCATCTAAAAGCCTCTCATTCTAAGAATTGGTTAATCAGGGGCATACCACTGCAATATTCAAACATTGGGGCAAGCCACCTCGAGGTCATATTATGACGAGCTTCTTCCAAACCCCTTTTAAGGTGAACCTCTTTAAAGAACCAAAAGATGGGGTAAGATGGGCCATAGAGGGGCAAACCATCTCCATACTTTCAAGTTGCTTGAGCAAGCATTGTCGTACGTAAGCAACTGTTAAGTTCAAGACGAGTGTCAGGGATTTATGCTAACACCCCTTTAAACAACCTTTACCTCTGAAAAAAGGGAATGCTGCAAAAGAATTTCCACCCATTACCCACATAGGGTAACTTTGGAAACCTTCAAGTCATTGCATAAATCATTCTCATGTATTAATCATGTCACTTCTCTCTAGCGTTAAGCCATGCATATCATCTCATTCATTGAGCATATGCCCATAACATGAAAAATCAAACATCAAAAACTAGTTCTCGTCTGGTAGACTATTTGAAAGCCAGTTCTCATCTGAAAATCAATTTCTTAAAACCAGTTCCCGTCCGGTAGCCTTTGATTAAAAACCAGTTCCCGTCCGGTAGCCTTTGATTAAAAACCAGTTCCCGCTTGGTAGCCTAATTTTTAACTCCAAATTTTGTATGGTGGTGAGTTTTCTTTTCAAAACCAGTTCATGTCTGGTAGACCATCTTAAAGTCATCTCCTTCCTGACAATAAATTAAAAAAAAAAATTGTTCTCGTCTGGTAGACTATCAAAAATAATTTTCTCGTATGACAAACAAAAAAATAAAACTGTTGGTGTAAGCCCTAGAGGCCAATACTTTTGGTACTTGTATCGAATTATTTAAAGGCATTTTCTTTATTATGGTTGATTAATAAAGTCCCTGGAATAGATAGTCCGTTTAATGTATTAAGTGTGACTTAATCATGAGAACACATTAAACATAAGGACACTATTCTTAAAGTATCCGTAGTAGAGCTTTAGTGTGAAGTGGGATAACATTAAAGCATTAAGACTATTATGTTTGTAGACTGATGATCACATCTCATGGATCATGGATAAAGAGTTATCAAGTCTTAAACATAGGTATGAATATTAGGAGTAATATTTATACCGGATTGACCCGCTATGAGAATACTATATAGAAAGTTATGCAAAGTGTCATAAGTTATTCTCATGGTGATAATAGTGTATACCACTCTTCGACCTGAAACCACTATGGATCCTAGATGTAGAGTCGAGTGCTTTATTGCTGATCCAACGTTGTTCGTAACTGGATAACCATAAAGACAGTTGATGGGTACTCCATGAAGCATGCTGAGGGACATGAGTGTCCTAGATGGAATTTGCCAATCCTGCGTAACAGGATAAATGTCTATGGGCCCAATATTGAACTGGACAAGGGTGACACGGTTTATACCTTGTGTTCAATAAAGACATAAGGGCAAAGGGGTAATTATACACATAATTATTATCACAAGAGATTTTGTCAGATCACATGACATTTTCGTGACTTGGGTAGCAGTGATGTGTTGCTAGATACCGCTCACTGTTTATTATGTTAAATGCGTGATTTAATATAATTGTCAAAGCCGCGAAAACCTATAGGGTCACACACAAAGGACGGATTGATGAGAGATAGAGTAACTAAGGAACACCGTAAGGTACGGTGCACTTAAGTGGGAGACGAAATATGGTAAGGTACCAAATACTTAAGTGATTTTGGGCATATTATAAGATATGGGCCAAAATACACTTAAGTGGACTTTTTAGCTTGAAGCCCACACAAGTGGTTCTATAAATAGAACCCCTTGGGTAGAAGCATTGTCACTCCACTCCACTCAGACAGAAATTCAAGTAGAGACTTGGAATTTTGTTTCCCTCTTTCTCTCACTCAAAGCCTTCATTCATAACAGCTAGCACTGCGATTGAAGGAATCCGTTCGTGTGGACTGAGTAGAGACGTTGTCATCGTTCAACGTTCGTGATCGCCCCGTGGATCTATATCAAAGGTTTTGATCATTATCAGAGATCTGCACCAAAGGTTTGAATCGCCACAAGAGGTAACGATTCTATCACTGATCATGCCCATTCGTAAGGATCACTAAATGGAGAAATTTTTAAATTCCGCTCCGCCTTGGATGGCTATTCTCCAACAGTGGTATCAGAGCCACTTACGAAACCATGAATCTGATATTTGTTTTTGTTCTGTAATAATATGATTAAAGACATAATGAATCAAAGGTTAAATTGAGATCGATAAAGTTACATATATGTGATATATGTAATCCTGATGCAAAATACATTATATATGATATAGTGTTCTCGTTTCGTTCATTCAAACCCTCGATGATTGTTTTCCTTTGAGCGATCAGTGGTCGTTTGCTTCTTGATCCGATATTAGTATGGTGAAGCAATGACGTGTTGATCAATCATACTGAATTAACAATCGAGATGTGTTAGACGGTCTGAAATTGGTGCGTCAGGGTTAGTGACGGCACAAGGGTTGTGTTGTCAGAGAGTTATGCGATTGGGGTTTGATTGCACAAGAGTTGTGTGTTCTAAACACTTTTCCGAACAATGTTACCCGGTTAACGCGTATGGTTAACCGGTTAACGCAATGCGAAATAATTTTTTTTTAATTTTCAAACAGTGTTAACCGGTTAACGTATTTGGTTAACCGGTTAACGCAAGGCGGAAAACAGTTTTCCAAGAAATTTTTCAACAGTGTTAACCGGTTAACGCATATGGTTAACCGGTTAACGCAAGGCAGAAAAGAATTTTCTAAAAGTTTTCAAACAGTGTTAACCGGTTAACGCATATGGTTAACCGGTTAACGCAAGAAAAAATTCACCCGTTCGGCTAGAAAAAGTGCTTTGAAGTATTAAGTGTTGATACGAAAAACGACGTCAATTTTAAATGAAGTGTTCATTAAAATTTTCGAGCAGGGGCGCTGCCCCTTCGACCCCGCAAGGGGCGCTGCCCCCTTGACCACCGTCCGCTGAACGGGCAGCGGAACACCCATTCCCGCTGTCCGGGCAGCGGACCCCCGGCTAACTCTGTGTAGTGTGATCGGTCGTTGAAATTTAATTTGATTTTAATTAATTAAAGGAATTAATAATAATAATAATAATAATAATAATAATAAAGTGTTTATTATTGTCTTGTGGTGATCGGTTATGGTCTTAGTTTCCTTTGTTTTGTTTTGGGTTTTTTAAAAAATACGACCTGCGTGTCGTGCCTCTCTCTTAATCTCCCAAATGTAACTTTTTTTCTCATCTCACTCCCTCGTATGTAAAACGAGTTTCTTTCATGTAATGTAATGATATGAAGAAAGCAAAGAAGTCAGTGCCAAAGGAGGACAACCTTTAAGATCTTGCTTGGAGAAACTTAGATCGTTGTAGGTTAGCTTAGGTTCTCTCATTGGCTTGGGAGAACAATTGCGCTAGGGGCCATAACTGTTTCATTTTGTTTGTATGTATGTTGATGCATGTGAATGTATGTTGATGCATGTGAGAGACGGTTTATATGATAAACAAGCCGGTGAGATCAGAAAAATTGCAATTCCCTCAAATTAAATATTAAGTTTATGCTTTCCAAGTTTTAACACTCATCAAGACTAGTAATGGATAATATAGGTTTCACCTACGCGAGGTGCATGATCTATATATTAGTAAGGTGAGATGGGATAATTGTAATATCCAACTGTTAAAACAATGGGTCAAACTTAACTAAACAAATTATGAGAATATTATATATGTTTGCTTTCCAAGTTTTAGCACTCATCAAGACTGGTATCGAATAATGTAGGTTTCGCCTACGCGAGGTGCATGTTTTGTATTAGTTAAGGTGCGATGGGATAATTGTAATATTCAACTGCTAAAACGATGAGTCAAACTTGATTATAATTTTCTTATATATGTTTAGAAGCAAGAGTTGGAAATAATCCATAAGATGGATTGGAATAAGGAGTTATTCACCCAATTGAAATTTTCGAGAGTTGTATGAGATACAATTGGAAGGAGTTCCTACCTAAATAACCTAGTTTTGTGTAATCTGCCTACGCGGACTTAGAACGAAGTGAAATATGGATCTCGACCCACTAGAAAATCTTCCAACGGGATTTTCCGAATCAGATGATGAGGGTCATTTGTTTTGAGTAAAATAGTGGGAGCATATTTAATTAAAGGCCTAATTGAATATGCCAATGATACTTATATTTTCATTAATCCTTATGTAGATTACCATGACAGCAAACACCTCTAACAATATCCTGCGATCAATCCTTGATAAGGAAAAATTGTCTGGGACAAATTTTCTGGATTGACACCGAAACCTGAGGATTGTCCTCAAACATGATAAAAAGCTGTATGTCTTGGAGACACCTGTTCCTGAAGAGGAACCTCCTAGTTCTACACCTAAGGCAGAAAGAGACGCTTATAAGAAGCATGTCGATGATGCCAATGAAACTGCTTGTCTCATGCTGGCTACCATGAACTCAGAATTACAAAAGCAACATGAGAACATGTCAACGTTCGATATGATCGAACACCTGAAGTTGCTCTATCAAGAGCAAGCAAGGCATGAGAGGTTTGAAGTTTCAAAAGCCCTTTTTCAAAGCAAGTTAGCTAAGGGAGCCCCTGTAGGTCCCCATGTACTCAAGATGATTGGGTATGTGGAAAACCTTGAGAGATTGGGTTTTCCCCTCGAAAAGGAACTTGCAACTGATTTGATCTTGCAATCGTTGCCAGATAGTTTCAGTCAATTTGTCCTAAATTTCAATATGATTGATATGGACAAATCTCTTCCTAAACTTCTCGCCATGTTAAGAACTGCCGAGCAGAATCTGAAGTCAAAAGGGAAGTCCATTCTGATGATCGGAAATGGAAAGAGACAGAACAAAAGGCCCACTAAGCATAGTGATAAGGGGAAGGGCAAGGAAGTTGTCAATCCCAGATCCACTGCTGCTTTAAAGCCTAGTGGAGGCATAGCAAAAGAAGGCACCTGCTTCCATTGCGGTAAGACCGGACACTGGAAGAGGAACTTCCCAAAGTACCTGGAAGATAAGAAGAATGGAGTAGAGACTTCAACTTCAGGTATTTTTGTTATTAACTTATCTACTTCTGCATCATGGGTATTAGATACTGGATGCGGTTCTCACATTTGTACAAATGTGCAGGAACTAAAAAGGAGTAGAGATTTGGCAAAAGGTGAAGTCGACCTACGAGTTGGCTATGGAGCAAAGGTTGCTGCTTTAGCCGTAGGAACTTTTGTATTGACTTTACCTAGTGGTTTAATAATTCAGTTAGAGAATTGTTATTATGTACCTGCAATTAGCAGGAATATTATTTCCATTGCTTGTTTGGACAAGTTTGGTTTTTCATTTATAATAAAGAACAATTGTTGCTCAATTTATTTGAATGATATATTCTATGCTACTGCACAAATGAACAATGGACTATATGTCCTTGATCTTGAAATGCCTATTAATAACATTAATACAAAAGGGTGAAACCTAACGAGTTAAAACCAACTAGGTAAGAATATTAAAACTCTTCGATCAGATCGAAGTGATGAGTATTTAATCCTAGAGTTTGATGACCATCTGAAAGAGTGTGGGATCCTATCCCAACTTACTCCTCCTGAAACATCCCAATGGAAGGGTGTATCTGAGAGAAGAAATCGAACCCTGTTGGACGTGGTCCGATCCATGATGAGTCACACAAATCTTCCAAACTCCTTTTGAGGACATACACCATTGACATCAGCTTACACACTTAACTGTGTTCCATCCAAAAGGTTGAAAAGACACCATATGAGATATGGAATGGTAAGAGACCACATATGTCTTACATGAAGATTTGGGGTTGCGAAGTTTATGTGAAACGACAAATTTCAACTAAGCTTAAGCCCAAATCTGACCAATGCTTATTTGTGGGGGTATCCTAAAGAAACAAGAGGATATTACTTCTACAATCCTTCGGAGGGCAAAGTGTTTGTCGCTCGAACTGGAGTTTTCCTAGAAAAGGATTTTAATTCCAAAGGAACCAGTGGGAGGAAAGTAGAGCTTGAAGAAATTCAAGAATCACAAAGCATCGATACACCTATGGAGGAATTAGAGCAGGAAACACAAGTAGTTGTGTAAGAGCAACCTGCTCAAGTAGAACAAGACCAGCGTAGGTCAGGCAGGATACGTCACCTACCTGAGATATATGGATATCTGATCAAGGTGATGTATTACTCATGGATCAAGATGAGCCTGTGACCTACTCATGGAATCTTCGCCTTGATGAAACAGTAAAACTGTATGGATTCATCAAGAACGAAGATGAGCCTTGTGTCTACAAGAAAGTTAGTGGGAGCATGATCGTATTCCTGGTATTATATGTAGATGACATATTACTCATTGGAATCGATATCCCTACCCTGCAACAAGTAAAGTCTTGGTTGGGGAAATGCTTTTCTATTAAGGACCTGGGTGAAGCAACCTATCAGAATCTATAGAGATAGATCATGAAATGCTTGGCCTAAGTCAGAGTACATAGACAAAGTGCTGATACGCTTTAATATGAATGATTCCAATCTGGTTATGTGTTTTGCTTAAATGGTGGCACTGTGAGCTTGAAAAGTTTAACGCAAGATGCAGTTGCTGATTCTACAACTGAGGCCGAGTATATTGCTGCCTTAAGTGCAGCAAAGGAAGCTGTTTGGATCAATAAACTTGGCATGGTCCCTAGCATTGTGGATCCCATTGGTCTCTATTATGATAACAATGGTGTTATCGCACAAGCTAAGGAGCCTAGATCTCACCAACGATCCAAACACATACTTAGACGTTGTGCGAAAATATGTAAAGTACCTGCACTTGACAATGTTGCTAACCCACTGACAAAGCCTCTTGCGCAGCAGAAGCATGACGGCCATACTAGATCAATGGGCATACGGGGTATGCCTGATTGGCTCTAGTGCTAGTGGGAGATTGTTGGTGTAAGCCCTAGAGGCCAATACTTTTGGTACTTGTATCGAATTATTTAAAGGCATTTTCTTTATTATGGTTGATTAATAAAGTCCCTGGAATAGATAGTCCGTTTAATGTATTAAGTGTGACTTAATCATGAGAACACATTAAACATAAGGACACTATTCTTAAAGTATCCGTAGTAGAGCTTTAGTGTGAAGTGGGATAACATTAAAGCATTAAGACTATTATGTTTGTAGACTGATGATCACATCTCATGGATCATGGATAAAGAGTTATCAAGTCTTAAACATAGGTATGAATATTAGGAGTAATATGTATACCGGATTGACCCGCTATGAGAATACTATATAGAAAGTTATGCAAAGTGTCATAAGTTATTCTCATGGTGATAATAGTGTATACCACTCTTCAACCTGAAACCACTATGGATCCTAGATGTAGAGTCGAGTGCTTTATTGCTGATTCAACATTGTCCGTAACTGGATAACCATAAAGACAGTTGATGGGTACTCCATGAAGCATGCTGAGGGACATGAGTGTCCTAGATGGAATTTTCCAATCCTGCGTAACAGGATAAATGTCTATGGGCCCAATATTGAACTGGACAAGGGTGACACGGTCTATACCTTGTGTTCAATATAGACATAAGGGCAAAGGGGTAATTATACACATAATTATTATCACAGGAGGTTTTGTCATATCACATGACATTTTCGTGACTTGGGTAGCAGTGATGTGTTGCTAGATACCACTCACTGTTTATTATGTTAAATGCGTGATTTAATATAATTGCCAACGCCGCGAAAACCTATAGGGTCACACACAAAGGACGGATTGATGAGAGATAGAGTAACTAAGGAACACCATAAGGTACGGTGCACTTAAGTGGGAGACGAAATATGGTAAGGTACCAAATACTTAAGTGATTTTGGGCATATTATAATATATGGGCCAAAATACACTTAAGTGGGCTTTTTAGCTTGAAGCCCACACAAGTGGTTCTATAAATAGAACCCCTTGGGTAGAAGCATTGTCACTCCACTCCACTCAGACAGAAATTCAAGTAGAGACTTGGAATTTTGTTTCCCTCTTTCTCTCACTCAAAGCCTTCATTCATAACAGCTAGCACTGCGATTGAAGGAATCCGTTCGTGTGGACTAAGTAGAGACGTTGTCATCGTTCAACGTTCGTGATCGCCCCGTGGATCTGTATCAAAGGTTTTGATCATTATCAGAGATCTGCACCAAAGGTTTGAATCGCCACAAGAGATAACGATTCTATCACTGATCATGCCCATTCATAAGGATCACTAAATGGAGAAATTTTTAAATTCCGCTGCACCTTGGATGGCTATTCTCCAACAAAAACATCATTTCTCGTATGGTAATTTATCCTTCAAGTCCAGTTCTCGTCTGGCAGTTCATCTTCTAAGTCCAATTTTCATTTGGTACCCTTAAACCATTCCAGTTTTTGTTGGCATAAAATCCATTTTTGTCTGGAAAACTCCGTTTGAAGCCGATATATATTTTACTTATGCCTTCGGTCAAAGTCCAACCTCATATGGAAAACTCCATTTGAAGTTGGTATATATTTTACTGATGCCTTTGGTCAAAGTCCAGCCTCGTCTAGCAAACCCCGTTTAAAGCCGGTATATATTTTACTGATGCTTACGGTCAAGTCCAACGCTCGTCTAACATTATGTCATTTGTAAAGTCCAACATCGAATGACATTCTATCTTTTAAAGACTAACACTATCTATAATTTCCCACAATGTTTTCTCTCCAATAAACTGTTATCCCATTGAGTCTTCACCCATTGTCCTTTTTTTTACTATGGAACATCACTACAACATGTCTCTATCATTCCCCATGGGTTTATTCGTCATTCTTCATCCATCATAAAACCTCATGCTAGAATTCACCTCTTATTATCATCATATCCATAGCAAACCAAGTTAAAAAATATATAGTCTTTCATGCGTACATAACATATCATTTCATGTCATTTACATTCAGGGACAAATTTTGAGTCTTTTTTAGTATTTAACTATCTTTCACCTCAGTCATATAAAAAATGACTTTCTTCATATTCTATGGTTGAAGATACTTAAATAGAGGCAACTGTCACACCCCAATTTTGACCCTGAATCATTGAATTGATACGCTCATCACGACTTTCAAATCATTTGCATAATATAACATGCATTCCATCTCACATAATGCCTAAAACATCGACCAGAATAAATCTCCAGATCTACAGACATACCGATTGAACTGATTCTGAAATGTAGGTGAAATTAGTTGGCAAAAAATTTTAAAATCGAGCTAGCAAACGTCAATTTAATTAATCTACAGCTCACGTAGTTTAACTTGACGTGCTCATTTTATTTTTCGACTCCTTTTTCGGTCACATTTTGATCAGCCTGAGCGTTTTTAACGAATCATTTTTTACTTCAAAGTTTGGTCAAAACCTATCTGTTTTCCAGAGGTTTATTTTGCGTTATTCATTTTAGTGCATTCATTTTAATTTTTCTAGCATTTATGCGCCTGATTTTTGCTCAATTTAACCCCTTTTATATTTGTTTTTTGTCAACATGTTCATAAAAAATTAATAAAATTAAATGTATTGTCATTTTGATTTTGTCTATATTATTTTAAAATATTCGATTTTATTTTGTTTTATTTAGCTCTAATTCATTTTATCTCTTAGAAACATCTAAAGGGTCCTTTTGTCATATTTTTAATGTAGAAAACTCTAGTTAGTCATGTGTGTGTGTGTGTGTGTGTGTGTCTATATATATATATATATATATATATATATATATTGTTGGAGATGAGGGACTAATCCATAGGTATCAACGGTGCACCTCGTTATTTACTGCTCTCCCATTTTCAAAAAAGACAATAGAAAAAGTAGAGCGAGGCTTTAGGAAATAGACGTTGAGTTTCATTTTTGCATAGCCATTTTTTCTTTTCCTTTTTCGTTGTACAACAAAACCCACCCTCAATTGATTCATCACTCAATGCAAACCCCTTCATCAGCTCATGCATAAACTTATACATTCCAGTTGTCGCATCTCGAAACATACGATTCCTCGCGATGGTCGCAGAAAAAATTAGTTCGAACAGAGTCGCCACCGAATTTTAGTTATCCCAATGAAGGAATAGGAAAATATCGATAAAACCTAAGAAAAGTAGAATAATGGTCGTCGCAACCATATTCAGGTTCGGGAGTTGATTACGCAAGGGAAAGGTATTAGCACCCCTCACGTCCGTTGTACTCAACGAGAACCTTTTAGTTCAATTTTGCGACTTAAGTATTAATTTATATTGTTTGTTTTCTTTAGGTTATAAAAAAATAGAAATGGATGAGAACCTCAGAAAAGGAAAGGGGAGGTTTTTTATTAGTGTGCTCACGAAGATACAACAATCTCCTGCCTACGTATCCTTATGGTGTAATAAGGAAATCAGAGCATTCGTAGTTCGGGGAACTTCGGTTGATTGGTGTTTTTTAATAAACAATTGTTTAGATCATATTCTAAAGGTTAAACGTTGGCTTGTCTACTCTTGACGGAGGCTTAAGCATTAGTTTGTTTACGCGCATTAGAAAGGGTTAAATGGTGTTCTTTCTGAAAATAGTTTTGGTCACACGGAGGTGACAAGTTGGATTAATATGTTGGATATTTTGATTGGTTGATATGTTTTTAATTGGATGACGAATACTCGGATAATCGAGTAAGACAACTCGTATCCTAATAATCGGGAAAGGGAATAGAAGACTCTAGACCGTTTTCTGTTTCATCTGAGTATTTATGAAAATAAGGTTGTATATGGTTGACGTATTTTAGAATGAACGACAAGTACTTTAATGACTGAGTAAAACAACTCATATCCAAACATTTGAGAAGAGGAGTTGAAAGCTCGAAACCTTCTCCTTTTTCGTATAGTTTGTTAAGAAAATGATTTGATTAAGTTGTATGTTTGTGGAAAAGTGACAATTGTTCGACTGACCGAGTAAGAGAACTCGTATTCAACCAATTGATGAGAGAAGTTGAAAACTCAAAGTCAACTCCCTTTTCATTTAGCTTAATATGAAAATAATTTGATTTAATCGGGGTTTGGAAGTTTGTAGAGGAACGACAATTATTTGACTAACCAAGTAAGAGAACTTGTATTCAAATACTCGTGGAGAAAAAATTGAAGACTCAAAGTTATCTCCCTTTTGGTTTCTTGTTATAAAAGGATTTAATTTGTTTGTGCTTAAGTGGATGACGATTATTCGACTAACCGAGTAAAAGAATTCATATTCAAATAATCGAGGAGAGGAGTTGAAAACTCAAAACCATCTCCTTTTTCATTTCTAAATGAAATAGTATTTAATTGTGATTAAGTATTTTAATTTAATTTTAATAAATAATACTCGATATTGGATCGAGGTTTTAAATTTATATTTTGTGAATGTATTGAATTTATTTAGTGAGTAGTTCATCTAATCGATTAATTAAAATCGAATACGTCTCATTGTAAGAAAGCCCAAGAGTAAGCTATGTGAGGTTAATGGCTATGCTTTAAAAGCGACCGTCTTACAAAAGGTGTTTGAAAATGGGCTCGATATTGAATCGAGAAGTATGTGATTTATTTTTTGAAATTTGATTAAAATGATTTTTTAAATCGGTGAAATCGAAATAATCTTGTCACAATTGTAACACACCATACATATATATTCAAGAATTGGTACAAATAAGTAAATACAAAATAATAATGCACACACATTCCACAAAAACAAGTAATTATTTAAATTATAAATGATAGTAATAATAATATAATTAATTAATTAAATAATTAATGGACTATTTGATTAAATAATATAAGTAATTAATTAAATAATAATGATATAACTAAATAATTGAATTTATCATTAGCTATTAATAATAACAATAACAATATATATATAATTTTGAAAGTGAGTAAATGAAAGAAAAAACAAAAAAAAAGTAAGAATAATTGGGCTTGGACAAAGAGGAGCCCATTATAGGCACTGCCCACTGAAACCCAGGGGGTGTTAATAAAAAAAACAAGCATATGCCCGGATTGAGCTGGCCCACAACGAAACACACAGGGCCCTAAAAGCAGTCAACCCTGTTGACTTCGTAGGAGTGCTTTGGACCGTCAGATCAAGAAGTCTGACTGGGTCCTCAGATCATGTGGGGGATAGGGGAAGGTACACCACCATACGGTGGGGGGTCCACACGGGATCCCCTAGTTGACTCAACAGTCAACCACGCGTGGCGTGTTTTGGGGAGGTCATATGGCCTCCATGTGTTAACTCCCACCACCATACAAAATCGTTTCTTGAGAGAGAGAGAGAGAGAGAGTTCATTTGACACTCTCGTGTCTCTCTCCTTAATCCTCACCCTCTCTTGCTCTGCAACCTCTGTCCCGAATCCATGTCCAAAAACCTATTGGAGAAGACGGTGGTGGCCCCGATCGTGGCGGCGCCGCTTTCTTCTTCGACGACCCCCACCCCAAAACCTGAACTTCCAAACACAAACCCTACCTTATTTTTGTCGGTGACCATGAATCCGGCCTTAGATCTTCCTAAATCTCTCTCAAACGGCCGGATCGGCGCTAAAAAAAAAAGAACCCAAACTTAAACCCTAACCTAAACTTCCTTCCACACAACCAGCGGAAACCTTAATTCGCTCTAACAACAAATCAAAACTTAAACAGCAACAAACAAACAATTGAAACCCTAACCCTAATTTTGAAATTAGACCTTCAATAGTTGCAATTCAAAGAAATTACGAAAGGGGTTTTACTCAGTGCACAAGGACGAATGAGATGGCGTACAAAATTTAAGCAAAAAGGGAGAGGAAAGCTACTTGGTTCGAGAGCGGTTCGACAACAAGGTCTCCTTTGGTGATGCTTCAGATAATTTTTCCTTTCCTCTCAATCTCTCTTCGTCTTCTTCTGTTTTTCTTTTTGGCTGCTGTGTGTTTTTTTTATTTTATTTTTATTTTTCTTGTTTCTTATGATTCACCGTCCTCTGTTTTTTGTCCTCTGTTCTGGGTGTGAGGTTTTCCCTACTTATCCTCTTCATGATGAGTTTAAGTCTTAAAATTATTTGTCGAGTTTACTTTTCATCCCAGATTTTGTGGGATTTTTATTTTGTGGATTCAATGTTGTTTGAATTGGGCGTCTGTTGTGGTCTTTTGTGCAAAGCACTAACCTGATCATTCTATCAATTACTCTTTAGTTTTTTAAGTGTTTATTGAAAAGACTTTTTAATCTTGAGTTGATTTTTGTAGGTCACACAAGTGAAGTGACCTTCACTGAGGAGAGAAGTCTGCGTCAGCTCGAGGAAGTTGAATTTTGGGGCGTTTTGATTCAAACGACGGTTTTGGCAATGGCTTTTTAAAAGTTCTGCTTTCAAACTGTTGGATTTGCAGCACAAAGCTTGGTTTATTCAGTTTTAAACATTAAGATGTAATCACCTTGTATTTTGGATAATTGTTTTGACTTTGGGACTGTTTGTAACATATGTAACGGTTTTAATCTTAAAACTTTATTTGTGTTAATCAATTAAAGTGCTTAAACTTTGTCTTGTTATTTCATTTGGAAACCTGTTTGGACCGCCATAAACAATCAACTAATGGTTACCTTTAGTATATTACTATTAGCAAAATAAAAACGTAACCAAAAGTCTAAAATGAAACATGTCACAAGTATGCAATTTCAACTTTAATCACAAAACCAACACATACACATACATATGGTGACTTGATTTAAAACCAACACATACATGTTTAAAACCAACACATGAGTCTAAATACGATGACTTGATTTAAAACCAACACTATTTCAACTTTGGCACAATGAGTCTAAATATGGTGACTTGATTTAAAACCAACACATACATGCTTAAAACACAAATTTAATTTAGGGACCTATGAAGGAATTTAAAATTTGGCACATATATTTGGGATATGAAAATGGGCTAATAACAAGTGATCATAAAAAAAAATAACATGGCTCTTAATACTTACTAATAGGAAAATAGACTTTGGATTAGTAATGTAAAAATATTTGAACCATACTTTGCAATATTAATTATGGATATGTTGATGTGAATGTGCCCTTTTAAAGCCAAAAGATCTTGCGGATAAACAAAAATGGGCCTTGTTAACCAATAAGTCCCAAAATGCCCATACCATCTCATGCTTTAGTAACAACAATAAGAGACAAATGCAACAGATGTTTTCTTGAGTCATGTACAAGGATCTTAACAGATGAAATGCTACTGAAAATTTGATGTCACTGAGGGTTTTATTTAGAATAATCATGTGATTATTGAATGTGTCTTTAGAAATGATGGGGAGTTTGGAGTAGCTTAGGGCTGAGAAACCCTAAGATAGAGTTTATGTCTTATAACATTTGGTTGTGAATGCTGGTGAAAGATTTTTCTTACCCGGACAAAATTGGGGTATGACAACTGCCCTTATTTAATTACCTCAAACCAGAAAGTAAGAATGACATCAGTCTTCATGCATTTGCGGTGGGAGATAATTAAATATAAAAAAGACCCAAATTTTGTCCTAGGACATGCAAGGAAGAAAATACATGAAGAAGATGCAGTGAGAAATAGTAAGAGACATTATCTTAAAGTAAAACGGAACAACTAAGACTTTCTGGGAGTCGTCAGAACAGTATCTTGGACGTCATAGTCGAGATATGTTAGTATTGGAATGACATCCCTAGCTAAATCTCAAGACTTTTCTAAGATGCTAGAGCAATATAAAGAAAATCTGGCATAAGACTCTTCATATTGATGAAGCAGCATCTCAACAGTAAAAATGAGATTCGCTGTATCGAGTCAAAACAGCATCTTATCTGATAGAATTAAGATATTCCAACAAGGGAAAGATACCTTAATTGAATCTAAGACTCCCCGAGGATATTAGAGCAGTATCTCTAAAGAAATCTGAAATGAGATTCTTCATATTGATGAAGCAGCATCTCCAACAGTAAAAATGAGGTTCTCTGTATCGAGTTGAAGCAGCATCTTATATGATAGAATTAAGATGTTCCAACAAGGGAAAGATACCTTAATTGAATCTAAGACTCTCCAAGGATATTAGAGCAGTATCTCTAAAGAAAATCTGAAACGAGACTCTTCATATTGATGAAGCAGTATCTCAAACGGTAAAAATGAGATTCTCTGTATCGAGTCGAAACAACATCTTATCTGATAGAATTAAGATATTCCCGCAAGGGAAAGATACCTTAATTGAATTTAAGACTCTCCGAGGATATTAGAGCAGTATCTAAAAAAAATTTGAAATGAGACTCTTCATATTGATGAAGCAGTATCTAAAACAGTAAAAATGAGATTCTTTGTATCGAGTCGAAGCAGCATCTGATCTGATAGAATTAAGATATTCCAGCAAGGGAAAGATACCTTAATTGAATCTAAGACTCTATGAAGATATTATAGCATTATCTCTAAAGAAAATCTGAAATGAGACTCTTCGTATTGATGAAGCAGTATCTCAAACAGTAAATGTAAGATTATATGTATCGACTCGAAGCAGCATCTGATCTGATAGAATTAAGATATTCCAGCAAGGGAAAGATACCTTAATTGAATCTAAGACTCTCCGAGGATACTTAGAGCAGTATCTCTAAAGAAAATATGAAATGAGACTCTTCGTATTGATGAAGCAGTATCTCAAACAGTAAATATGAGATTCTATGTATCGAGTCGAAGCAGCATCTTATATGATAGAATTAAGATGTTCCAGCAAGGGGAAGATACCTTAATTGAATCTAAGACTCTCTGAGGATATTAGAGCAGTATCTCTAAAAAAAATCTGAACTGAGACTCTTCATATTGATGAAGCAGCATCTCAAACAGTAAAAATGAGATTCTCTGTATCGAGTCGAAGCAGCATCTTATCTGATAGAATTGAGATATTCCAGCACGGGAAAGATACCTTAACTGAATCTAAGACTCTTCGAGGATGCTTAGAGCAGTATCTTTGAAAAAAATTGAAATGAGACTCTTCGTATTGATGAAGCAGCATCTCAAACAGTAAAAATGAGATTCTTCAGATAAATGAAGCAGTATCTCGAATTTTCATCTATTGGGGGAAATATTTAAGAAAAGACTCCTTTTAAGGGAGATTTACTAGAAATGTTCTGTATGGGAAAAGCTCAGAAGAGACTTTTTAGGGTAACCTATGCTTGGGGAGCAATGATAGCAAAGAAAATGCTGGGAATATCATTATTAATCCTAAAGTTGAAAAATGGTTTGCTGAGAAATACTTCTACGAGCACATGCAGGGAAATAACTTTATTTGGGAATGAGGAATGTCTAAGATATACATGAATGACCTTGGATCGAGATATTTTATATTCGATTTTTGTATGATGTTCCATTTTAGGTGGGAATACCATGCAGGGGATGATGCATGAGACATATGCAAGTATGCAATTGCTGGGGATATTTAGGATGTGTATGTAGGAATGCGGATTGTATAAGGCTATGCATATGTATGCCAATGATTGGTATGATTATCTCTTGGTGAATTTTCCTATTTGGCAGGAAGATTATGTATGTAATTGATGTACATGGCACATGTGATGTATGCGGGTATGCAAATGGGTAATTGGGATATGCCCCAGTTAAGATATTTTTGCTTTGGGAAATGATGCCAATAATGTGGACTTTTATTATTGGGGTGACCAATGAAGATCAAGCTTTGATTCCCCACTAGATGATTTTGGGAATATATTTGGGTTACTCCAAGCCACTGAAGGGTTCAGATTTTTCAACACGTGATACTTCGATCACGATTTATTAACGTTTCTGCTGGAAACATTTATGAGAGGTGTGAATTAGTGGTTGAAAAGAACACAGGTGTCTGCAAACAGTCCTACACCTCTATGAAAAACAAGAACGAACTTGGAGACTAAGGGATTTGTCCGTTTACTGTTTCAAAAGCAATTTTATCACTTTGTTCAAACATGTGTTTTATTTTCTCCAAGATTTTAAGAGTGATGTTTATAAAAAATAAAGGTGCTTTGCAAACAAACAGATAAAATACAAAAATAATTTGGGCACAACTTTTGTTGAGAAAATTTCTCTTTTATTGATTTGACCCTTAAATGGGTGATTGTACATAAAGATGCAATTCCTTAATGAGGTAATTGTTGTGCATAGAAACAAAACGACAATGCAAATTGAGTTCTTATTGAGTTTCCACACTGCTATATTTGTTATGTCTTTGATAGTCCAAGCACCTTGCTTTTGAAAAGCGAGGTAGATTGATTTTTTGTCTTCGAGGGGTATGTTAGACACCTGAAAGTACAACTCTTTGCCTTGGAATTAATCCCTAACTTTTGCCTGAACCGCCCTTTCGGGTTTTTGATCCACCGGGATAGCCATTTTTGCTAAATCGCCCTTTCAGGTTTTCGATTTAGCGGCTTTTATTATTCCACTTTTCTAGGCGAAGTACTTTTTAACAGCATCAGTATTGGTGGGAAGTGGCAACTCATCACCGTCCATAGTTGCTAGGATTAGAGCGCCTCCGGAAAATGCTCTAACCACCACAAATGGACCTTCATTATTTGGTGTTCATTTCCCTCTGGAATCCTTATGTTCTGGCAAGATTTTCTTCAGCACCAAGTCTCCTTCTTGAAACACCCTAGGATGAACTTTCTTGTCGAATGCCTTCTTAAGACGCCTCTGATAGAGTTGATCGTGACCTAACGCTTTCAAGCGTTTCTCCTCAATAAGGTTGAGTTCGTCGTACCTTGATTGAACCCATTTTGCTTCGTCTAGCTTAACCTCCATCAAGACTCTCATCGAGGGGATCTCCACTTCTATAGGGAGGACTGCTTCCATGTCGTATACCAAGGAATAACGTGTTGCCCCTGTTGTAGTTCGTACCGACGTGCGATAGCCATGTAACGCAAAAGGTAACATCTCATGCCAATCCTTGTACGTGACAACCATCTTTTGGATGATTTTCTTGATATTTTTGTTTGCAACTTCAACAACCCCATTCATCTTAGGCCGATATGGTTATGAGTCGTGATGCTCGATCTTGAACGTTGTGCATAACTCGTCTATGGTCTTGTTGTTGAGATTGGACCCATTATTAGTGATGATTTTGTTGGGAATCCCATATCGACATATGATGTTGTTTTTTAAGAAACGGGCGACTACGTGCTTCGTGACATTCGTATAAGATGCGGCTTCCACCCATTTGGTAAAGTAGTCTATGGCCACTAAGATAAATCTGTGTCCATTAGATGCTTTGGGTTCTATTATTCCAATCATGTCGATGCCCCACATAGAGAAAGGCCAAGGTGATGCTATAACATTCAGCGGGGTAGGCGGTACATGTATCTTGTCAGCATAGATTTGGAATTTGTAGCATGCTCTGGTGTAATGATAACAGTCGGCTTCCATCGGCAACCAGTAGTAACATGCCCTTAGGATTTTCTTTGCCATGACATGCCCATTTGCGTGCGTACCGAAGGACCCTTCGTGTATGTCCTTCATAAGCTGATCAACTTCGTGTTTGTCCACACACCTCAATAAAACCATGTCGTAATTCTGTTTATACAACACCTCACCGTTCAAGAGGAACTTTGATGCCAACCTCCGGAGGGTCCTTTTGTCAAGGCTGGAAGCCTCTGCCGGATACTCCCGCTTCTCCAGATACTGTTTGATATCAAAGAACCAGGGTTTACCATCTGGCTCTTATGTTGTCGTCAGGCAATGTGCAGGTTCGTTAAAACGCCTAATTTCAATGTGAGGATGATGGTTGGGCCATATTAATTTGTACATGGAAGCCAAAGTTGATAAGGCATCTGCCATCTGATTCTCTTCTCGAGGAATATGAGAGAAAATGATTTTGTCGAATTTTGGGAGTAACTTCAGCACGTAATCCCGGTATGGAATTAGGTTAGCATGTCTTGTTTCCCAATCACCTCTGATTTGATGTATCACTAGAACGGAGTCCCAGAATACTTCTAGTATCTTGATTTTCAACTCAATAGCTTCTTCCAACCCTAATATGCAAGCTTCATACTTGGCCATGTTATTTGTGCAGGTAAAACAGAGCTTTGCGGTGAACGGTAGATGGAAATTCTTGGGAGACATCAGCACTGCCCCAATTCCATGGCCTATTGCATTTGAGGCGCCATCGAACATGAGAGTCCAGCCTGCTTTTAGCTCAAGACTTTCCTCTAGTTCGGAGTCCTCAACATCCTTAACAACCATGATGTTCTCATCTGGGAAGTCAAACTTCAAAGGTTGGTAATCCTCCAGCGGTTGGTGAGCAAGATGATCTGCTAATATGCTTCCTTCGATTGCCTTTTGCGCAACATATTGAATATCGTATTCTGACAACAACATCTGCCACCGGGCAATTCTACCAGTGAGAGTTGGTTTCTCGAATATGTACTTGATGGGATCCATTTTAGATACCAACCAAGTTGTATGAGTTAGCATGTACTGCCTGAGACGCTTACCCCAGGCGAGTGCACAACAAGTCTTGTCGAGTAATGAATTCTGGTTCGCACTTCCACCACTTTGCCCCAATCTTGAGCATTTTCACTTTCCATAACAGCCTTAGCTCCTTGCCACGAGGCCATGGATGGTCCTGATTTCAGTGTCTCCAATGTCTGTTGGATGACCATCATATTTACCACTTCCAAGGATTGGAATGGTGTCTCAGTTATCTCGCCATCCACCTCGATATACCGGAAAGATGTCAAGTGGCTAACCAAGATATCCTCCTCCCCTCCAATCACAATCATCTTGTCATTTGTAATGAATTTTAGCTTTTGATGTAGAATAGAGGTGACAACGCCTGCGGAGTGAATCCAGGGTCTCCGAAGTAGGCAACTATAACCGGGATGTATGTCCATAATCTGGAACGTGATATTAAAAATAGTTGGACCTATCTTGGTTGGTAAGTCAACCTCTCCTATCACTGCTCGCCTTGAGCCATCAAATGCCTTTACGATTAGGGTGTTGGGCTTCATACTTATCCCTTCCATTGGCAGCTTTATCAAAGTTGTCTTCGGCATGACGTTCAGTGAGGAACCTGTGTCCACTAATACCCTTGATAGTATAGTGTCTATGCATTTTAGGGAGATATGTAGGGCCTTGTTATGGCTCTTTCCCTCGACTGGCAGTTCATTATCGTTAAAATACAAAAAAATTCCATTTGTCACACAAGCTATCACATCGTCAAACTGTTCTATTGTTATGTCTTTCGTGATATGCGCGACGCTCAATACCTTCAACAATGAGTTCATGTGTGCTTCTGAGTTAAGTAATAAAGATAACATGGAGATTTTTGAAAGTGTTTGATTCAGTTGGTCCACCACTTTATAATCACTCTTCTTGATTATCCTCGGAAATTCCTTGGCCTCTTCACGAGTGACCGCAACTTTAGGAGACAGGTGCATGTCTTGCATTTCTTGATTAGGGACGGGGATCTAGACAACATCTTCCTTCCCTTTAGTCTTTGTAGAAGTATCAGCAGTTCTTGGCGCGAACACTCGGCCACTACGTGTCATTCCTATCGGCCCCACAATCGAGGTGACATTTGGTTCGTTGATCATCAAAGGTTGGTCTTCCTGCCCCTGCTTAAAAGCTCTGGGCTGATATATCCACGGGACCGCCTTCTCATCTTCATACGCGAATGGTGCTGGAAACTTTATCACCAATGGGTTTATAGGTATTTCTACATTAACCTCATCATAAGGGATGTCCACCACGGCTATCTCTTCCTGGCGCTTGCTATTGACACGACAATTTATCTGTAACTCGTCTTGATCCAACATTTGTTGTATAAAATTCCTCAACTTTTCATTGTTCTCTTCAGCAATTAGCTCCTCCGGGACTAGACCACTCTTCAGCAATTGTGCTCTTATCCTGGCGATAGGGGTTTGAATCTCTTCAACCTTACAGATTAATTTACCTTGATCATTCTCCTCAATGGCACTGACGGAAGCATCCTTATGTGTTGGCATAGGATTGGTGTTCACGTTCGGGGCGTCTCGGAGTGAAGGACATGACCTTTGCTTCGATCAAGTTTGTACCCGATTTTGAAATGCGAAACAATTCTCCAAGGTATGACCAGGTGCTCCCATGTGAAACTCACAATAGGCATTAGCATCGTATCTGGGTGGATATGGAAAAATAGTCGGTTTTAACTCCCTTAATGTCAGAAGGCCCTCCTTTTGCAGATATGGGAATATCTGGCTATAAGGTACTGGTAGGGGATCGAGTTGCCTTCTTGGAGGTCTTGGCTTGAATCGTCTTGGTGGCGCGGTGTTTTGCTGTTGATGTTGTTGTTGATGTTGTGGTTGATATACCTGTTGTTGTTGCACCGGTTATTGGTAAGGTATGGGTACCACGGGGGCGACTTGGCCATATGAAGCCTGTTGCTTCCCCTTATAGCCTCTGGATATAACGTTAGTTTCACCTTATCTTTTTATCGGGAAGCCTCCAGAATACTTTTTTGGTGCGCTAGGGGCTACCATAGCTCCTAGAATCTTTCCATCCCTCAACCCTTTTTCTATGCGATCTCCGATTATGACTAGATGTGCGAAGTCGGATGCTGCACTACTCACCAATCTATCAAAGAATGGGTCCTTTAAGGTGTCCACAAATATTCCGGTCATTTCCTTTTCAGACAATGGTGGCTCTACCTGAGCAGCCAACTCTCTCCACCGCTGAGCGTATTCTTTAAATGACTTATTTTCTTTCATGACCATCCCTTGTAACTGCATTCAGTCGGGTGCCATATCTAAGTTATATTTGTACTGACAGAGAAATGCGTCAGCCAAATCCTCCCAGCTTTTTATCTGCCCCTGCTCTAAGCTCATGTACCATCTCAGAGATGCTCCACTTAGAATGTCTTGGAAATAGTGTACAAGTAGTTTGTCATTTTCGGTATGAGCAGCCATTTTCCTGAAGTACATTACCAGGTGACTTATTGGGCAAGTCTGTCCTTTGTATTTCTCGAAATCAAGAGTTTTAAATTTAGCCGAGATGACTAAATTTGATACCAAACGCATGTTCATGGCAGAGGCGTCGAGGATATTATTCCCCTATATAGCATTGATCTTCTTTTCCAGGGTACGGAGCCTATCTGCAGCAGGATCTGGAAGTATCTTAGGCTTCGGGTGATCAGGCACATAGAAAGCATCGTACGGATCATCTCTAATTTCGGATCCATGATGAGTAGACGCATCAGAAGGCTCTGTATGATCCCCGTCTCCTTTGCCTCCTACCGGTATCTAAACCAGTCTCTTCTTGGTGGGGACGTAACTCTCGTCATGGGGGTTCAAACCTGGTGTGCTACCATTCCTTTTTGCTCTAGCTTCTTCATCCTCAATCCTCTCTCTTTGGGCAATTACGAGCATTGTCTCCAACAGTTGATCCATATTCTCTTGGATCGTATTGATGTCCGTCCTCATGGTAACTTGGTTAGCCTCAACTTGCTCTAACGTCATCTTGTAGTTGCTTTGCATCTCATATCGGTGTTGATTAGTCAGTATGGCTGGATAAAGGGTAAAAAAGGTCAGGTAAGTTTTTTTGAATTTTTATGAAGCATGATGCATAATGAAGATGCGAATGTCATGCGTATTTTATTTTCAGGGAATCGTTCGAGTTTCATTAGTTGTTAGTAATTCGAAGAAACAAGAAATACTTAGAATAGCAAAAATGGAGTAACTTTTAAACGTCATTCATTCAAGTACATAACATAGGGGTCCAAAAAAAAGGCCATAGTTCAAAATACATTGTTAAAGGAACAAAATATAAGACATAGGAAAATTAAATTGCAGGCTTTCTGGCTTAGATCTCTTCTAGTTCTCCCTTGAATCTCTTCAGCAACCCTCTACATGGTAGAATGAAACTGATTATGGCTAGAGGAGTGCTATCTTCCTTCAACTCTTCAACTGCGTCTCTTAACTTCCATGGTAATTCTTTAGCCGCCCAATTACAGAACCCTACTAGCCCATCGAGCTTTACACGGAACTTATCCCTATCTCCTTGCAAAAAGTCTATGGTCTTCTTAAAGGATTCATAATCTTCAATCACATACTCTCGCTCCTTCAACCATATGGAGTTGTCTTGGTGTAATGACTCTAGCTGGTTCTTCCAATAGTTAGCAGACTCTTTTGTGTCTCTTACTTCTCGACATTTCTCCTCTCATATCATGGGCGAAACCCTAGAAGCTTCGGTGGCTATATTTTTGAGTCGGCGTTCTTGATCTGCTTCATCCTTTGCATGACGAACAGAATTGGTGAGTTCTTTTATTTGAGCCCCAAGTGTATCTCTTATTGTCTTGTTTTCCTTCGTGGCTAGATGCCACCAACGCTCATTGTCTTGACATTCTTTCTGAGCTCGTCGTAATTGACCCTTAAGAGTATATAGACAATGGTCAGCTTGTTCTAGTCCCACTTTGATCTTTTTCCTCTTATTCTCCTCTTTGTTGAACTTTTCTACATGTGCTTGAAGTTGTGCATCCTTTCTCTCAAGCTCCCACTTCATGGTGTTTTTCTCATTGATGATTTGTTGGAGTTTTATCTTCAACTCTTCATTCTCTTTTTCTAGCTTTGCCATGGTGGTCTTGAGTTTCTCCACTTCTTCAATAGGGAAATGGGTGAGCTTAGGTTCAGGAAGAAGTACAGGTGTCCGAGTGACGAATGGCATTTTGATCATCTCCACCCTTTCCTTTACCCAATGAAAATATGGTTCTTTTGTAATCCCATTTGCTCTCCCCAAATTAGTTTTCCCTTTTCGATTGACGTTCTTCCAAGCCTCTCTGATTCGTTGGAACAAGCTAGGATTCTTAACCCCAAAGTCAAGCAACAAGAAAGCTTCCAAAGACCTTGCCTCTTGAGGGCCTTCCATTGGGTAGCCAAGTTGTCTTAGAGATAGAACCGGGTTAGAATTTACGCATCCTTGAGTTCCAATAAGTGGTAGATTAGGGAAATCTCCACAGCTGAATATGTTGTCCATGTTGATGTATTCTTTGGAATACCAAGAAAGATCTTCGGATCGGAGTGATCTCAATCTCTGAGGCCAACTAATATCTGTCTGTTCTACCCAAACACCTGTCTTTGGAAGATGTTCTAGAAACCACTGATATAGTAGAGGAGCACAACAACCAATCATTCCTTTCTTCTTAGTGTACATATGGCTCATGTAATAGTAAACATCAGCTAACAAAGTGGGTATTGGGTTTCCAGCAAGGAAAACGCAAATAGCAACCAGGTCTATGAAACCATCCATATTTGGGAACAAGACGATGCCATAGATGGCTAACGCAATAACAGAGTAACAAGCGTCCCAACTTTCTGCTTTTAATATGGTATGAGCTCTTTCCAAGAGGAAACTTAGCGAAAATCCTTTGGTATTCCCTTTGGTTTCTAGGTTAGCTTCTACTTCCTTTTCATCCATGTGAAGTGTGCTAGCAATGATCTCTAGGGGCAAAGATTCATCTATCCCTTCAAATAGTGGCTTGTTCTTCATAGGAATCCTAACAAGATGCTCAAATTCTTCCAACGTTGGTGCTAGCTGGAAGTCTTGGAATATGAAGCATCTTAAAAGGTAGGTCATAGAATTGGGCCAAAGTGACTAAAGTTGTATAGTCCACTCGTTGGTTGAGAATGCTGAGCAGATTGCCATAATTCTTCCCAAAGTTGATTATGTATACCGGGTGCATCCGAGAGACCAGGTCACGTAAGCTCATTAGATCAGTATTTTTGAACTTGAAAGAGTAAATGTTTCTTTTGCTTGACTCCATGCTTCTTGAACTCCTGCAACTTATGACACTCAAATTCCTTGGAAATAAAATAATATAAATGTTATGATGCTATGCATGCCACAGGTAGGTCAACATACAGGCAGTGAGAGTGGGTATCCTTGATTACTAAACAAAACCCTTTTGGGAGGATGCTAAAGTTAAAATGTTCCCAAAGTCATCAATCATTATTTAGGAAAGTTATTATCATAACGAAAACTCATTCGCCAATAACATCCCCAAAAGAGTCTCTTCTGGGTGAGGCCTTCGTATGGTCCCAAAGAGGAAGACTCATAATGGGTCTATACTACACAACTCTCGAGTCCAAGGTTCTAATAAGGTTCTCAGAGTCATAGATCAAGGTTGGGAATACTACTGTAAGGTAGTAATACGCTCAAGGGATCTCATCTGATTGGGGCTTTCGTATTAACCTGATAAGTTTGGGACTTTTCAGGTAAATACTACATAACCACCAGATATAATGGGTTAAAAGGTCCCTAGAGTCATTGATCCAACTTAAGAATACTATCGTCGTGACGAAAACTCGTCGGGCAATAATATCTCAAGAGAATCTCCTCTAGGCAGGGTCTTCGTATCTTCCAAACAAGGAAGACTCCTTGTGGGCATCCACTCCGCAACCACCAACTTAATCTTATGGTTTTTCTCAGACTCGGGTGGAGAGCCTATCTCACAAAGTATCACCAACCAGAGAACCCCAATAATACATAGCCAATAAAAACACCAGACAATAATTATGACAGCATAATAATAACAGAATAAATAACAAACAAATAAACAAAATTAACACATAATACATTAACTGAACTAAATTAGGCTACACTCTCTTTTGCTAGGAGCTAGTCCCCAGCAGAGTCGCCATCTGTCGCATCTCGAAAAATACGATTCCTCGTGATGATCGCGGAAAAAATTAGTTCGAACAGAGTCGCAACCGAATTTTATTTATCCCAATGAAGGAATAGGAAAATATCGATAAAACCTAAGAAAAGTAGAATAATGGTCGTCGCAACCATATTCAGGTTCGGGAGTTGATTACGTAAGGGGAAGGTATTAGCACCCCTCACGTCCGTTGTACTGAACGGGAACCTTTTAGTTCAATTTTGCGATTTGAGTGTTAATTTATGTTGTTTGTTTTCTTCGGGTTATAAAAAAAATAGAAATGGATGAGAACCTCAGAAAGGGAAAGGGGAGGTTTTTTATTAGTGTGTTCGCGAAGATACAATAATCTCCTGCCTACGTATCCTTATGGTGTAATAAGGAAATCAAAGCATTCGTAGTTCGGGGAACTACGGTTGGTTGGTGTTTTTTAATGAAAAATTGTTTAGGTCGCATTCTAAAGGTTAAACGTTGGCTTGTCTACTCTCAGAGGAGGCTTAAGCATTAGTTTGTTTACGCGCATTAGAAAGGGTTAAATGGTGTTCTTTCTGAAAATAGTTTTGGTCACACGGAGGTGACAAGTTGGATTAATATGTTGGATATTTTGATTGGTTGAGATGTTTTTAATTGGATGACGATTACTCGGATAGTCGAGTAAGACAACTCGTATCCTAACAGTCGAAAAAGGGAATAGAAGACTCTAGACCACTTTCTTTTTCATCCTTAATTATAGAAAGGATTTGATAGTAATTAAGGTGTCTTGAATGGATGACGAATACTCGGATAATCGAGTAAGACAACTCGTATCCTAATAATCGGGAAAGGGAATAGAAGACTCTAGACCGTTTTCTGTTTCATCTGAGTATTTATGAAAATAAGGCTGTATATGGTTGACGTATTTTAGGATGAACGACAAGTACTTGAATGACTGAGTAAAACAACTCATATCCAAGCATTTGAGAAGATGAGTTGAAAGCTCGAAACCTTCTCCTTTTTCGTATAGTTTGTTAAGAAAATGATTTGATTAAGTTGTATGTTTGTGGAAAAATGACAATTGTTCGACTAACCGGGTAAGAGAACTCGTATTCAACCAATTGAGGAGAGAAGTTGAAAACTCAAAGTCAACTCCCTTTTCATTTAGCTTAATATGAAAACAATTTGATTTAATCGGGGTTTGGAAGTTTGTAGAGGAACAATAATTATTTGACTAACCAAGTAAGAGAACTTGTATTCAAATACTCGTGGAGAAAAAATTGAAGACTCAAAGTTATCTCCCTTTTGGGTTCTTGTTATAAAAGGATTTAATTTGTTTGTGCTTAAGTGGATGATGATTATTCGACTAATCGAGTAAAAGAATTCGTATTCAAATAATCGAGGAGAGGAGTTGAAAACTCAAAACCATCTCCTTTTTCATTTCTAAATGAAATAGTATTTAATTATGATTAAGTGTAACACCTCAAAATTTGCCCTCCTCTCTTGGGACTAGCTTAACATATTTGCATATCATTTTAGGTCATTAGGCATTGCATATTGCATATCATGTGGTTACATTGTGCAAGTCATCCTCCTAAGTCTTGATCAAAAGATAAGAGGTCATGATGCAAGCTAGGGTTTCATTGGACTGATCACTAACTATCTGAGGATGTGGTGGTCTAAATTAGGGTTTTGATTCTCAAGGGAGGTGATCTTCATCTTGGTGGAAATGATACATCATCATCATGGTGTTGATATCATCCAGAAGGTTCAAGAGATTGATCATATACCTTGAGATTAGGGTTTTGACCACTGGTCAATCCTAATCAGTTGCATTGGGCCAATCAGGGCATGGCAAAGAGATGGGGTCTATGATGGATATGGGGATCATAATGAGGTTATATTGTGCTTATGGAGGCTAGGGTTTCACCCTTGAGCCATTTCATCAGGAGATTGAGGCTCAGATTGATCAGTGCATTGCCAAATTCATCTATCAATTGAAAAAGTCAACTATGGTCAACTGTGCTTGATTTTATGGATTTGGAGGTGGGAGAGAGTTGGATACACTTCATTCATGTTGAAACAAGTTTCATTTGACATATCAAAGCTCAAGAATGAAGAAAATAAAGTCAGACAAAAAATTGCCAAAAATAGAAAGTGACTTGTAATGGAAGTTTCCAAAAATGGAAAGTTTTTCACCACAAGACTACGTGTCCAAAAATGCTTCAAATGGAAATTTGTTCAACATGAAAGTTGTAGATCTTGCTCTCACCTTTCCAAAAAGTCCAAGAACTTGAAATTCCCATGTATGGTTGACAAGTTATGGTCCATTCATTTTCCAAAAATGCCTAAAATCAAAATGGCATAACTTTCACATGGAATGTCCAATTTGAGTGATCTTTTTGTGAGAAAACCCCATTTCACATGTACTTTCATGATGTGTGATCCAAATTCATCAAAAATGGTCAATGCAAAAAGTCAAATTTCAAGTGAATTCATGTGTATTTTTGGCATGGCATAGTGATTTTGAGAAATACTTGGAATTTGAACATGAGACCACTTCTAACACACTCCAAATACCATTTAGAAGTTGTGTGAACTGTCATGAGCTGTCATGGTGCATAATTTGGCAAGGTCATTTTTGGAGTTTCACATAAAATGCAATTATGCTAATCACTTGATTTTTGGTAATTGAGATTAGCAAAGTGGATTAGCACTGGTATATATTGTTAAGCATAACAGAAAATGTTAATGACAATCACATTTCTCAAGATCCATAACTGCTTTTCCCTCCAAAACCTCACAATTCTCTCAAAGCTTCATCACATTTTTTCATCAATTCTCCACCAAATCTTCATCAATTGGCACGATTCTTCTTGGATTCACTCTCCACAACTCCTGAGGAGGAACTGTTTTGACAAATTGGTGCCAAAAACTCCAAGAATCGTGACTGTACAAAGCTTGCTCAACAATGGCAAAGTGAAGATTCTTCCAATTGGAGCTGTTTTGGATCGAGCTAGGCATTGCATTCAACTTCCTCATCCATAATCTCAATCTGTTTGGAGCTTTTACACCTTGAAACGTCCAAATCAATTGCTGCCTTCATCACTAGGTCAGTTTTCGAATTTCACCATTGCTCGAATTAAGCTAGGGTTTAGAAAGATCTTTGATCATAGAACATCATGATGCTTTTGGTTTGTGGATTGATTGAGTATTGAATGTGTAATCGTGAATTGAAGTTTTGTGTTCATTTCTTTTTTGGATCGATCCCGTTGCCATGCTTAAAGTTAGGTTAAATGGAATGCATATTCGTGATGTACATGATTCACCGGTCATTTTGATGTATGGTACGATGATTTTGGTTGAGAATTGTTGTTCTTGAATTTCTGGAATTTGTGTTTGAAGAAGATGATGAGAAACACGTGTTAGATCCATTATTTCCTGGCCTGGATTCAAATTCGTGTTTGGCGCCAGCTCTGGCCAATCAGAGCGCGCCCTGGCTTCTGTTTGGAACGGCGCCGTTTTGGCCAAGTTCATAAGTATTACGAAAATGCCATTGGATCATATTATTTATATTATTTCTATTTCTTTTTCATTTTCATTTTACATTTTGATGCCATAACTTCAAAAATTCATAGAGAGCTCATTTTTTATCCAAAATTGGTGAGATTTTTTTCATAATACTCCTGATGATGTGTATAATTTTATCATGATTTTTGTGATTTTTGTGCACGTGTAAAAAATTAATTGGCTTAGGGATTGATTGAATGTGTCACATTTGTATATGTCTTGCTATATCTTTCATAAAATGATGATGCTTTCAAATAAATGGATGAAATTTTTTGTGCATATTCTGGACACCTTGATGGTGATTTTCATGTAGAGTTTGTGATTTTTGGATACTTGGTTGAAGAGATATGAATTTTTGAATAGAGGTGTGACAATTTGTGTCACACCAAGCTTGATGAATTTTATGATTTTGTTTGATGTGCTTAGGGATGTTGGATTGAGCCAATTTTTTGCATGATTGAACATGTGTATGTTGAGATGACATGTGAATGTTTCTGGATTTATTGATGGCTTTTCCTAATTGATTGGAATTTTTCCCTCTGTTTGGTCATTTTGTTGACATTGTGTGACACATGTTACCATTTGCTTTGTGGAATTGTGATCATTGATTGTATGAGTGTGAAATTTGGTATGAGCATTGTAGACACATTACAGGTCATTGTGGTTTTGATCCCATTCATTTATCTTGTTGTGACACTGTTTTATGATTTTTGGAAGTTAATGGTTGTTTTGATGCCTTGTGTTGGCTTGCTTGAACTTGTCTGAACTTCTTGATTTTGATTTACCTACTTCCCTTGATCCAAATGAGCTGAAATTTGATGTGCTATTCATTGGATATGTTCTGTTTAGACTTGAATTTTTGTGGAATTAATTGAATTGTTTTGATATGGATTTGATTGAAGTCATTCTGTTTGGTCCTTTGAAGTTGCAAATTGCATATGTTGTGCTATTTTGTGCATGAAATGATAATGATGAATGATATGAGCATGGGACCAATTGCATTTGCTTCTAATTTGCTTGATTGTGATTTTGGATAATTTTCGCTTGCTGTTTTGGATTTTTCATCCCCTTTGGACCCTAGGCTTGACCTAGTGGTCTTGTTTCTCACATTTGGTTTGGATTTTCAGGTTTGAGCTACAAATGCCTTAAGGAGAAAATTGCAAGCTGATTAAATTGAGTTTTGTTTGATGTTGTAAACTAACTTGTTTTGTGTTGTAGGTTTTGATGCTTGAGTTTGAACTCATGGCTTGCACTTGTGTGCATTAACTTGTGTTTGACTGTACAGATTAACATTTGCTGTTTACTGTTGGTTTGTCTGAATACTGATGATACTTGATTGATTTCAGGTACATTAAGTTGCTTACAGTTCCTTGAGAACTTGCTTGCTGTTGCTTGGTTTTTAAACCAATTGAGGTAGAATTTCTATTCTCCATGTAGTCTGGAAGACCTGGCCTGTTACTTGGCCAGGCAACTGTCTGAAGTCCTCCTTAAGAGGCGATGTTTGTGATTGTTTACATTTTGTCCCCAAGCAGGTAAAGACCTCTATGAGGCAATTGGCGGATCATAGAGATATGCAATCTATCTCCCGCTATTCTGTTGAGTCGTCCCTCTGCTCACACCTCTGTGTTGATGCATTGGGACATTAACCCAAGATCTTGTGTTGTTGCACAGTTGAGTCAGAGTCTTGAGCGTAGAAGGGTTCCTCCATTCTGGACCCACGCTCCTCTGTCTAAAGCTCTCCCTGGCCAGGGATAAGAGCTGTGACGTCTCATCTTCACTCACCTTTCATCAGCTTCACCTTAGCCTCTCAATGGCAAGGTTAAGAGCTAACTCTACCTTTGTACAGATGACTTGCCTTGGCAGTCGAACCCTTTGTTTGAGCCCACTTCTGACTGGATATAGGGTGTGCTTTGTGAATATTTGCTTGAAATGTTTGTTTTGTTTTGTTGATGCTTGCATGCTTGCTTTCTTCCTGGATAGGATTAGCTTCCTGTTGTGCAAGTAGGTAGAAACCATAACATAGGGCAATGATGCATGATAACACTAGGCTCGAGTACAGCTCCCTGGTAGTGTGTCTCCCTTTGTATCTGGTTAGCATTTCTTTCCCTTTCAGGGGAACTACGTTGCCCTGATCCTCATACCAGATGAGGTACGTAGGCAGGAGACCGTGCGAGGTCTCTCCGGGCACTTTTTTTTCTTTTTGTGTGTGTGCTTGACAGTTATAGGCTCGAGTTCCCGACTCCCTATTAACTTGTTGGTTGTTGTGTGCTTGGAAGCTGATGTAAGTCCATCGAGTGGCATTCGTGTTCCAGTGTGCGTGTGTTTTGGTTCGGATGCCGACGTAAGTCCAGTGATTGGCGGTCGGGCTCCACGTTTGCCCTTTTGTGTGTGTTTTGGTTCGGATGCTGATGTAAGTCCAGTGATTGGCCTTCAGGCTCCATGTTTGCCGGTGTGTTTGTTTGTTTGTTTGGCGTGCGTGAGCCGAACTACGGCAGCTCTGATTCTCGTTCCAGACGAGATACGTAGGCATAGGATGCGATGTCCTAGCGAGCCCTCTTCCTCTTAACCCCACCTGTGTTGTCTTCGGTGTGTGTGTGTGTGTGTGTGTGTGTGTGTGTGTGATGTTTGTTTAGCAACCTTTTCTTTCTTTAGAGCGTGGATCCCGTCGAGTACGGCGGACGTGAGGGGTGCTAATACCTTCCCCTTGCGTAACCGACTCCCGTACCCTTTCTCTTTGGTCGCGAGACCATGCTTTTCCCAGGTTTACTCTGAGCGTTTCCTTTCCCTCTTTTGGGATAAATAACGCACGGTGGCGGCTCTGTGTTGTTTTTGTTTCAGCCCGCCGGTTGTTTTTTCGCGGATGCGACAGCTGGCGACTCTGCTGGGGACCCATGAGATGTTGACCTGTGCTGGTCCATTTTCCCTAAGCGAGTCTCTCCTAGCGTTCTAGGATAGTTTAGGTTGCTTGTGTTGTGTTATTTATTGCATTTATTATTCTGACGGTGTATATATTTGCATAAATGTCTGCATGCATCATACTATTATTGTTGCCGTCCTCTGTGCAGGTGGTTCCTCTGTTTGGGGTGGGTGTTCTGAGTGGGGCTAAAACCCAGGCCCGAGTATACACCTAGGATTAGTGTGGTCTCACGTTCCTCATTTGCTTTATCAACATATTGTTGTAACGTGACATACCACAAGCCAGACGAGGTTCATTTGATAGTGCTCTTCCTTTGTGGAGTATCCACTTTGGTTGTGTCACTTCATCTGAACTATTGACTCTGGTGACCGATCATTTCCCGGATCTTTGGTTTAGACGATCTCAGGAGAGCTACAATGGCACACCCGAAAGGGCAAACCCATTGAGTATCTCTGCCCGATTGTCGAGACTATTATCCGCCTTAGGATGACCTGATTAGAATTTACCTGTGAGGGGAGGGTGACTCTTACAGATGCATGTTCAGATGGTGACTTTTGGTTACGTTGATCAGAGTCATATTTATAAGTCGGATTTATGGACCTTTGTCTCCGAGACGCCGAAGTGTTGTCCGAGTTATTTATCAGTGGGGATCCGTTTATTTCAGGATTCCCCGGGCCGATTCAGAGGGTTGTGATTATCTTATCAGAGATTGTTTGGTGATGATGATGATGATGATGGTGTATCTTTCAGTTCCGTTTATTTCGGAACCCTTGAGTTGGATTTGTGGTTACATACTCCCTCAGATGGTTGTGATCGGTTCAGAGATCAGGGCTGTGACTCAGAGCAACAGATGATCAGACGACTTGGAGGATAGCACACTGCATTGCATTCATTCATCAGCATCATTACATCTTGCATTTACCTGCATCTAACACATGTTTATCCATATGCAGGGACCCTTTAGATCGAGATCCTGGTTGAGAGATTTCTGCTCAGATATGAGGACTGGTTTGAAAGACGATGTTGTCTACAGTTTCTTCAACCCAGAGATTGACGAGTTGAAAGATATGATAGCATTGATCACGCCCGACCATGTGGGGATGTTCAGAGAGGCATACGGTGGTATTCTGAAGATGGTTTTCAGACTCACAGACAGCGACAGAAGCGCCATTCATACACTTCTCCAGTTTTATGACCCGGGGCTGAGATGTTTCGTGTTTCCGGACTATTTGTTGGGGCCTCTGATGGAGGACTATGCTAGTATATTGGGTATTCCGATCCGAGATCAGATTCCTTTCCATGCCATTAGAGGAGAGCCTGATATCCTTGGGATTTCCCGTGCTCTTTATTTGAGTCCGAGATGGTCAAGGAGGGTTTGAAGGAGAAAGGGAAATTACCCGGTTTTCATTTGAGTTTCTTGGAGGCCAAGACCAAGGAACATGCTGCAGTGGGTAACTGGAAGACGGTTTGTGCCTTGATTGCTGTGAGCATTTATGGGATTATCCTGTTTCCTAATCAGAAGAGCTTTGTCGACCATAATGCTATCAGATTATTTTTGCAGAGGAACCCTATTCCTACTCTGATCGGAGACGTCTATTATTCGGTTCATAACAGGAACGAGAAGAGACGTGGTGGTTTGATCAGGTGTTGTGCTCAGATGCTATTCAGATGGTTTATGGGGTATTTGCCTTCCCGAGGTGCTTTTGCTTCTCTTGATCCTACAGTCAAGTGGTCGGTCAGATTGATGGGTTTGCGGGCTGCTGACATAGCTTGGACTCATAATGGTATGGCTGCACGGGATTTCATATATAGCTGTGGGAGATTTCCCAATGTGCCTCTCATAGGTGTTCAGGGTTGCATTAATTACAACCCGATGCTTCTTAGGAGACAGATGGGGTTTGCCATGGAGGTTCCTCCTCTCGAGCGAGAGATTCAGGAGTCCTTTTACTTCTCAGCTGAGGGTGATCAGGCCAAGTTGAGGCAAGTATCTGGGTCATGGCGTAACATTCAAAGAAAGGGCAAGGTTCCGTTTGGCAAGGTCAACAACCGGTCTTTTCCTCCATTTGATGATTGGCTGCGGAAGAGGATCGAGATTACACATCTACCTTTTCCTGGAGGTGATCCGTGGTGTCCTATGATCGAGGGTCCGCGTTCTTCTGTCAGTATGGAAGAATTCCTCGAGATGAAGAGAGCCAGAGATCAGTTGCTTGCAGAGAAAGTTGAATTGGAGATGAGTGTCGCTCAGATTCAGATGGCTAATCAGGAGATCAGAGTGAAGATGGAGGATCAAGACAAGCGACATGCCTTGGAAGCAAAGCGCTTTGAGATGGATACTGCCTATTATGGGAAGGTCAATCAGGCTTTAGCATCGTCCACAAGGGAGCATGATATCACTAAGGAGAGATTGGCTAGAGCTTCAGAAGTCATTGAAGACCAGAAGAGGAGGCAGATCCTTGTGAAGACCCAACGAGATGACAGAGCCAGAATCCTTGCTGCAGAGTGGGAAGCGGAGAAAGCAAAGATCATCGCCGAGAGAGATCATTACATTGCTGAGAGAGATCATTACTTCAGGCAGATGAAGATTCACCAGAAGGAGGTGGGGAGATTACAGCAAGAGAACACCGAGCTCAGGTTCGCCGCAGAGTTCGCGAAGATGGTTGATGATATAGGGCCTTCTGTGGGACCCTCATCAGGCTAGCTTTCTTATTTGTGTTGAATTACCGTCAGGCTTGTTGACAGAATTCACTTGCTTGTATTTCCTTCTCGATTCTGGAGATTTGTATCTGATTTGATGTATGACTGTGGCACTTATGGTGCATTTTGTTATGTGATGGTGATTTTCATTCAGTGATTGATCTTCAAGCTTTATTTGCTTTACCGTATGCACTCACACAAGCACACACATGGTTGGGGGTATTTTGCTAAATCATATATCTCTGGTCTGTGTGACGAAATCGAATGATGAATGTCAGAATATTGCTGCCGGATTATTATCTGTCTCGATGAAGCCAGGATCAAGAGACAAGGTGTCCCTCATGTGGATGGACACTGCATTCATGCATGATCATAATAACTTGTCTTCTTGTTTTGCAGGTGTCAGTTTCTAACCTGTTTGATTGACACAGGAATGATGAATCCGCCCAACACCGACATCCTCGAGCTGAAAGAGATGGTGAGGGATTTGTTCAGTGTTGTGCAAGGGCTCGCCCTGGGGCAGAAAGCCATGGCCGAGAGATTGGAAAGGATCGAGAAGTGGCTAATGGTGGAGAAAGTTCTGGGAAAGACTCCGTCATCTGAAGTAACAAATCCCTCAGTCACTATAACAAAGAAACCCCCTAGCAGTGGTCAGCTTAAGAAGGAGGTTGAGTCAAATGGTGTGCCAGCAAAGAAAGAACGCGGTCAGGATCGCTATCACCCTTATGCTGCCCTTGCAACCATTCCTGTTGGTAGTTCACCTGCACCACAGAGACATCCGTCAACTCAACGGGGAGCACAGAGAGCTGGGAACCAAGTAAGAGGAAAGGTGGTAGATCGTCAATTTGATAAGCCACCCATGCCGTATGCTCTTCTGTTGAAGAAGTTGAAAGATCTCGGGATGGTGCAATTGAGGACATTAGCTCCGTTGAAACCTGATCAGAGGCCACCTAATTATGATGAGAATGCCAAGTGTGAATTCCATTCTGGTGCGCCTGGGCATAACATTGAGGGTTATAGAGCTTTTAAGCATACTGTACAAGACCTGGTGGATTCCAAGGCCATTAATTTTGCACAATTTCCAAATGTTAAGGCTAATCACATGCCTGCGTATGGTCGGATGGGGATGAATGCAATTTCTGAGGATAAGAAGACGATTGGGTTGACGAATGGGGATCAGTTAAAAGCTCCAGGGCCTGTGGTCTCAAAACTTCTGAGGAAGGAGGGAGCTTTCCCCAGTGTTGATACTTGTTGTGCGGTCGTTGCCACAGAGGGGTGTGTACTGATGGAGGATATGACCCATAAGATGAAGGAGGAAATGGATGGTGAACAATTTGAAACACCATGTCAGGCAGTTGAAGCTGTCATGATGGAGAAGGCCATTATTACTGAGAAAGAGAAAAAACCGTTCATTACTTCTTACAAACAGGCCCTGGAGGTGGTGAGAAATGGAGGGATCCTAGGCTGGGGAAAAATCATAGGCATTGTGGTAAAGGCGGACATGTTTGGGATTGGCTATCATCCATATCAAAGGTCGTCTAGACAGAATAGGGGACGTCGTCCGTCGGTCACCTTTGTCATTGCCGGAATGCTAGATTCGGATCACACCTATACAGTGGGTGAAGAGATTGATAGTGACCGCGAACTGGAATCGTGGATAAAATCGTGCATACCAGGGAACTGGAAGGCCTAAAAGGATCATCACTGTCACTCTACTGAAAGAGTAATATTTTCTTGTTTTCAGTTTTATCTGCATGAAAGCCATGCGTGTTGCCCGACACGTAATGGTTCATTGTAAGGGCCACCTCATGTTTCATTTTGCAATACTCTGCATCATAAATAAATGGATGTTTTTCAATTAAAAGCAGTGTTCCCTGTTTTTCATTTATTTTTGCAGTTTAAAAACAAATAAAAATGGCAATGTTTGTTTTCATTTTTTCCCTTTTGATTCATATTGTTCCGACTTCGAAAAGTGACAATTCTCCGGATCTCATTGATAACAATTCGGTTACACCTCATATGACTTCGACAATCCGATCTATCATGCCGAAGAAGAAGGCGAAGAAGATTGTGATCTGCTGGAAAATTAGCCAGGTTGTTGAAACAAGAGGAGAAGGTGATTCAGCCGCATGAGGAGCGGGTTAAGAATGATATTCCAGGCACCGCCTAGGTCAGAAAGGAAACGAAAATTGGAGCCGCTTCAGAGGCGAGTCGAGAGCAGAATGGTAGCCCTGTTGAAAGAGCAGGTGGATACCTTCGCCTGGTCGTGTCAGAATATGCCGGGGTCGGATATCGGTGTCGTTGCGCGCAAGCTACCACGGAAAGGAGACTGTCCTCTAGAGGAGCAGAATGTCGGTGCTACTTATCAGAGAGCCAGGGTGACTTTGTTTCATGATATGATTCATCGTGAAATTGAATGCTATGTTGATGACATGATAGCAAAGTCCCAAACAGAAGAGAGGCATCCGGCAGACCGGGCCTAGCTGTTGGACCAGTTGAGATAATTCAAACGGAGGTTGAATTCAGATAGGTGCGCTATCAGAGTACGGTCCGGTAAGATGTTGGGGTTCATTGTAAGAAAGGAATCGAGGTTGATCCTGCAAAAAAAAAAAAAAAAAAAAAAAAAACAAGAAATGCCTGAACCGAGAACAGAAAGAGAGGTTCGTGGTCTCCTAGGTAGATTGAACTACATGTCATGGTTCACATCACACCTAACAGCCATGTGTGAACCCATTCAAGCTGTTAAAAAAAAAATCAAACGGTGAGGTGGAATAATGATTGCCAAGGGGCATTGAATGGTAAAAGAATAAGTTGCAGGAACCTCTGATTCCGATGCTCCCGGTAGAGAGACGACCATCAATTCTGTACTTGACAGCCCTCGAGGGGTCTACGAGGTGTATTGGGTCAGCATGACGAGTCTTGTCGAAAAGAGCATGCAATTTACCTTAGCAAAAAGTTTGCCGACTGTGAAACAATACATTCACTGTTCGAGAAAACTTGATGTACTTTGGCATAGGCTGCTCGCCGACTGAGACAGTGTATGCTGGTTCATACCACTTTGTGGATTTCAAGATGGATCTGATCAAGTACATACCTGAGAAGTCAGCATCGACCGGATGGGTTGCGAGAGGACAAGTGATTCTGACCGAATGTGATATGCAGTACACCGCTCAGAAGGCATCAAGAGGGGCGTATTGTCTGATTACATCGCCCAGTAACCCATTGAGGATTATCAACCAAGGAAGTTTGAATTCCCTGATGAGGATATCTCGAGGTGCTCCAATCGAAAGATTGAGAGTAACCGATCCCGGAGGAGGGGCCTGACCCCAAATCCGAACGGATTCTGATGTCTGATGGGGCCATTGACAGGGATGGAAGCGGAGTTTACCAAATGCACCGACGGTGTGATTAAGTATGGAGCTGGTTGCATGGGTACCGAACGTCGGTGCGCACATCTACTGGGGCAACTCCTTTCTCATTGGTATATGGAATGGAAGCCGTGCTACCGGTTGAGGTTCAGATTCCCTCTTTGAGAGTCCCGATGGACGTAAAGCTGCAAGAGGCTGAATGGGTAAGAACCCGGTATGAAGAGTTGAGCCTAATTGAGGAAAAGAGGTTGGTAGCCATCTGTCATGGGCAGTTGTAATAGCAAAGGATGAAACGTGCTTTTGACAAAAAGGTACGACCTCGGGTGTATCACATGGGTGATATGGTGCTGAAAAGGATCCTTCCTCCTCAAAACGATCGAAGGGGCAAATGGACACCCAATTATGAAGGTCCATTCGTGGTCAAGAAGGTTTTCTCTGACAGAGCCTTGTTGCTGATGACCATGGATGGCGAGGATTTTCCATCCCCTGTGAATGCAGACGCAGTTAAAAAATACTTCGTGTAAAGAGACCCGCTGGACGAAAAGAATGAAATAGTCCAGGCAAAAATGGGCATCCCGGCGAACCAAAAAACAGAAAGAAAGGTTCGGGCAAAAATTAGGGATAAAATGAAACATGTACACCCGGCAAGTCGAAAACCTGGAAAGGCGACTTGGGCAAAAAAGGGTATCCCGGTGGACTGAAAACCCGAAAGGGCGGTCCAGGAAAAAGAGGGATTGAAACGAACAACTGCGTCTGGCATGATCGTTTGCGCTTTGGTTAAGGCACACGGATAATACCCGGTGGGGATCAATCAGAAGCGTCTTGTTCAGAAGGCAGAAAGCATGGAGAGTCTGAGGACATGTGGGGTGTAACCGAGTTGGAACTCGATGAGATCACGGGTTTCACATTGCCATTAGGATAGATTTTTCCTTTTGTGCGCAATTACCTCTTTTCAGGAATTGCTTCCTTTGTATTGCTCGGTTTGAGCCACACAATTTTCAATCAATAAAATGCATATTCAGTCAAATAATTTTGTTTTTGTTTTTCATTACCGCTTTGATTGCAAAAACATCCGGATATTTTTGATAAAGAATCTTGCATTTTAAGACATACAAGTCCCTTCCAATGCATGTTTATAAGATTGAAATCTTGAAATCTTATTCGGAAGGTTGAGTGACCCAAGTGTTGAAATCTTGATACGCCTGGGGCACGGTTTTATCTAACGATCTGTTTTGCAGGTGCTGTTAGTTATTTTCACTCACTTGCTGGTTGTGATGTGGAAGCTCGTCGACAAAAAACAAATCCCCGTGGGAGTCCAATCAGGGACGAATGTATGAAGGAATGACGAAGAGACGTTGAGACGTACGCCGATCCTCGAATGATAATCAAGAAGACTCTTCAAAGTCGGAAAACTGGAAAGTCTGTAGAAATTCCCCGCAGAGTCCAATCAGGGACAGGCGAGTTGAAGGAACGATGAAGAGACGGCAGGACGTCCGACGACCTTTGGAGTTAATCAAGAAGACTCTTCAAAGTCGGAAAATTGAAAAGTCTATATAGTCCCAGGAGTTCGCTCTCCGTCGAGCGCGGAGCGATTTTGAATACAAGATGATGGAGCAGAAAAGGTCCAGACGAGTCGGGATGTACATCCCCAAGCAGAGTCATGAGGACCAAATCCCCAGCAGATCCAAGGTCTATGGTTCCCCTAGCCGAGTCAGGATGGTTATCCCCGGCAGGTTGAAAACGGTGTTTCCTCAGCGGCCAGGCCCGAAGGTTGCTATCCCCGAGTGGAGCGGGTTTCAATGAAATATATCTCCAGCAGTGTATCCTACAGGTGGATTGGATGGGTCGTCCCCAGCGGAGTGGCATTCGTTTCCCCTAGCAGGGTCAGGATGGTTATCCCCGGCAGGTGTCAAATCAATGCTTCCCCAGTCGACAGGCCAGGAGGTTGCTGTTTCCCAGCAGAGTTATCTGTGAGCATTTCCCCAGTGAAGTCGCCAGGTATTTGTGAGGGTTCCCAAAGCAGAGTTGGGATCGATATCCCCAGCTAGTCAAAGACTGTTGTATCCCCCACAGAGTGTTGGTGGTTCTTATCCCCAGCAATATCCCCAAGCGGATCGGGTGCAAAGGGGGTTTTTCCCCAGCAAGGGTTGCCTTTTCACAGCAGCAGTACTATTCCCCAGCAGGGTGGAGATCGGAGTGTTGCCGAGTTCCTCGGCAGAGTGTCTCGAGCTCCTCAGAAGAGTCCCTTAAGGGGGATACTTTTTATGCATTCAGCATGTAGAGTAAGCATAGCATATTGCATAATAAATCGCGTAGCATTTCCATAATTATGGAGCATTACGCAGAAAAAGTCATGCATCATTGCAAGCATAGGCTAGTCTCAAGCTGTGGTTATTGTTTGAGAGGTGGTTTCGACAGAAGTTGGAAGATGTTACTCTGATGGGTTTAGCATCATGATGTCAGATCAGCAATATTCCCCAGTAGTGCGATGCTGGAGAAACTTTTCCGTCGGACAGAGATAGAAATGTTACGCGATCAGCGCGACTTGAGCCGTGGTTACCGCTTGAGATTTGGTTTTGCCGGACAGTGAAGACGATACTCCGAGGAGTTCAGCATCGTGATTTTGGAGCAGCAGTATTTCCCAGTCATCAGTAAGTGTCTGGTCGAGTTTTCTTTGGTGCCTGTAAACATCATCGTTCGATGTCCAGTAAACGTCGCGTTTTCTCCCAGTCATTAGTAAGTGTCTGGTCGAGCTTTCTTTGGTGTCAGTAAACATCATTATTCGATGTCCAGTAAACGTCGAGTTATTTCCCAGTCATTGTTTAATGTCTGGTCAATCATTGTTTGATGTCCTGTCAACATCCTTGTTTGATGCCTGTCAACATCATTGTTTGATGCCTGTCAACATCATTGTTTGATGTCCTGTCAACATCATTGTTCGATGTCCTGTCAACATCATGGTTCGATGTCCTGTCAACATCATTGTTTGATGCCTGTCAACATCATTGTTTGATGTCCTGTCAACATCATTGTTCGATGTCCTGTCAACATCATTGTTCGATGTCCTGTCAACATCATTGTTTGATGCCTGTAAACATCATCATTCGATGTCCAGTAAACGTCGAGTTATTTCCCAGTCATCAGTAAGTGTCTGGTCGAGCTTTCTTTGGTGCCTGTAAACATCATTGTTCGATGTCCAGTAAACGTCGCGTTTTCTCCCAGTCATCAGTTAGTGTCTAGTCGAGTTTTCTTTGGTGCCTGTAAACATCATCGTTCGATGTCCAGTAAACGTCGCGTTTTCTCCCAGTCATCAGTAAGTGTCTGGTCGAGTTTTCTTTGGTGTCAGTAAACATCATCGTTCGATGTCACGTAAACGTCGAGTTTCTTCCCAGTCATCAGTCAGTGTCTGGTGGAAGGTGTACCCTCTGATATGTCGCCCTCAGAGTGGTGATTGGTGTTATTTCCGACGTTGTCAGCGGAATTATCACAAGGAAACTAGTTTTCGGGGTTCAAGAAAATGAAAAAGATAAGATAAGAAAAATTTCGGGGTTCAAGAAAAACATAAAAAAGGAAGAAAGAGATAATAATCCCCAGCGGATGTGGTATTCAGGCCATGGTTATCCCTGCGTTACCATTTATTTTGGTATCCAGGTCGACGTTGTTGTTTCGGTGATCAGGCCGACTTTCTCCGTACCAGACGGATTTTTCTTTCAGAAGATTGTGTTTTTTGCCGATCCTGACAGGCGTTGTTAATTATTTTCCCATCAGAGTGCAAATTGTTCGTCTGTTCTTGGTATTCAATCACTCTTCATCCTGATCATCTGAAAGCCGAGGCTATTCATATCGACAGGTTCACAGTGGATTGAATAGGGGCAGCTGTAACACCTCAAAATTTGCCCTCCTCTCTTGGGACTAGCTTAACATATTTGCATATCATTTTAGGTCATTAGGCATTGCATATTGCATATCATGTGGTTACATTGTGCAAGTCATCCTCCTAAGTCTTGATCAAAAGATAAGAGGTCATGATGCAAGCTAGGGTTTCATTGGACTGATCACTAACTATCTGAGGATGTGGTGGTCTAAATTAGGGTTTTGATTCTCAATGGAGGTGATCTTCATCTTGGTGGAAATGATACATCATCATCATCATGGTGTTGATATCATCCAGAAGGTTCAAGAGATTGATCATATACCTTGAGATTAGGGTTTTGACCACTGGTCAACCCTAATCAGTTGCATTGGGCCAATCAGGGCATGGCAAAGAGATGGGGTCTATGATGGATATGGGGATCATCATGAGGTTATATTGTGCTTATGGAGGCTAGGGTTTCACCCTTGAGCCATTTCATCAGGAGATTGAGGCTCAGATTGATCAGTGCATTGCCAAATTCATCTATCAGTTGAAAAAGTCAACTATGGTCAACTGTGCTTGATTTTATGGATTTGGAGGTGGGAGAGAGTTGGATACACTTCATTCATGTTGAAACAAGTTTCATTTGACATGTCAAAGCTCAAGAATGAAGAAAATAAAGTTAGACAAAAAATTGCCAAAAATAGAAAGTGACTTGTAATGGAAGTTTCCAAAAATGGAAAGTTTTTCACCACAAGACTACGTGTCCAAAAATGCTTCAAATGGAAATTTGTTCAACATGAAAGTTGTAGATCTTGCTCTCACCTTTCCAAAAAGTCCAAGAACTTGAAATTCCCATGTATGGTTGACAAGTTATGGTCCATTCATTTTCCAAAAATGCCTAAAATCAAAATGGCATAACTTTCACATGGAATGTCCAATTTGAGTGATCTTTTTGTGAGAAAACCCCATTTCACATGTACTTTCATGATGTGTGATCCAAATTCATCAAAAATGGTCAATGCAAAAAGTCAAATTTCAAGTGAATTCATGTGTATTTTTGGCATGGCATAGTGATTTTGAGAAATACTTGGAATTTGAACATGAGACCACTTCTAACACACTCCAAATACCATTTAGAAGTTGTGTGAACTGTCATGAGCTGTCATGGTGCATAATTTGGCAAGGTCATTTTTGGACTTTCACATAAAATGCAATTATGCTAATCACTTGATTTTTGGTAATTGAGATTAGCAAAGTGGATTAGCACTGGTATATATTGTTAAGCATAACAGAAAATGTTAATGACAATCACATTTCTCAAGATCCATAACTGCTTTTCCCTCCAAAACCTCACAATTCTCTCAAAGCTTCATCACATTTTTTCATCAATTCTCCACCAAATCTTCATCAATTGGCACGATTCTTCTTGGATTCACTCTCCACAACTCTTGAGGAGGAACTGTTTTGACAAATTGGTGCCAAAAACTCCAAGAATCGTGACTGTACAAAGCTTGCTCAACAATGGCAAAGTGAAGATTCTTCCAATTGGAGCTGTTTTGGATCGAGCTAGGCATTGCATTCAACTTCCTCATCCATAATCTCAATCTGTTTGGAGCTTTTACACCTTGAAACGTCCAAATCAATTGCTGCCTTCATCACTAGGTCAGTTTTCGAATTTCACCATTGCTCGAATTAAGCTAGGGTTTAGAAAGATCTTTGATCATAGAACATCATGATGCTTTTGGTTTGTGGATTGATTGAGTATTGAATGTGTAATCGTGAATTGAAGTTTTGTGTTCATTTCTTTTTTGGATCGATCCCGTTGCCATGCTTAAAGTTAGGTTAAATGGAATGCATATTCGTGATGTACATGATTCACCGGTCATTTTGATGTATGGTACGATGATTTTGGTTGAGAATTGTTGTTCTTGAATTTCTGGAATTTGTGTTTGAAGAAGATGATGAGAAACACGTGTTAGATCCATTATTTCCTGGCCTGGATTCAAATTCGTGTTTGGCGCCAGCTCTGGCCAATCAGAGCGCGCCCTGGCTTCTGTTTGGAACGGCGCCGTTTTGGCCAAGTTCATAAGTATTACGAAAATGCCATTGGATCATATTATTTATATTATTTCTATTTCTTTTTCATTTTCATTTTACATTTTGATGCCATAACTTCAAAAATTCATAGAGAGCTCATTTTTTATCCAAAATTGGTGAGATTTTTTTCATAATACTCCTGATGATGTGTATAATTTTATCATGATTTTTGTGATTTTTGTGCACGTGTAAAAAATTAATTGGCTTAGGGATTGATTGAATGTGTCACATTTGTATATGTCTTGCTATATCTTTCATAAAATGATGATGCTTTCAAATAAATGGATGAAATTTTTTGTGCATATTCTGGACACCTTGATGGTGATTTTCATGTAGAGTTTGTGATTTTTGGATACTTGGTTGAAGAGATATGAATTTTTGAATAGAGGTGTGACAATTTGTGTCACACCAAGCTTGATGAATTTTATGATTTTATTTGATGTGCTTAGGGATGTTGGATTGAGCCAATTTTTTGCATGATTGAACATGTGTATGTTGAGATGACATGTGAATGTTTCTGGATTTATTGATGGCTTTTCCTAATTGATTGGAATTTTTCCCTCTGTTTGGTCATTTTGTTGACATTGTGTGACACATGTTACCATTTGCTTTGTGGAATTGTGATCATTGATTGTATGAGTGTGAAATTTGGTATGAGCATTGTAGACACATTACAGGTCATTGTGGTTTTGATCCCATTCATTTATCTTGTTGTGACACTGTTTTATGATTTTTGGAAGTTAATGGTTGTTTTGATGCCTTGTGTTGGCTTGCTTGAACTTGTCTGAACTTCTTGATTTTGATTGACCTACTTCCCTTGATCCAAATGAGCTGAAATTTGATGTGCTATTCATTGGATATGTTCTGTTTAGACTTGAATTTTTGTGGAATTAATTGAATTGTTTTGATATGGATTTGATTGAAGTCATTCTGTTTGGTCCTTTGAAGTTGCAAATTGCATATGTTGTGCTATTTTGTGCATGAAATGATAATGATGAATGATATGAGCATGGGACCAATTGCATTTGCTTCTAATTTTCTTGATTGTGATTTTGGATAATTTTCACTTGCTGTTTTGGATTTTTCATCCCCTTTGGACCCTAGGCTTGACCTAGTGGTCTTGTTTCTCACATTTGGTTTGGATTTTCAGGTTTGAGCTACAAATGCCTTAAGGAGAAAATTGCAAGCTGATTAAATTGAGTTTTGTTTGATGTTGTAAACTAACTTGTTTTGTGTTGTAGGTTTTGATGCTTGAGTTTGAACTCATGGCTTGCACTTGTGTGCATTAACTTGTGTTTGACTGTACAGATTAACATTTGCTGTTTACTGTTGGTTTGTCTGAATACTGATGATACTTGATTGATTTCAGGTACATTAAGTTGCTTACAGTTCCTTGAGAACTTGCTTGCTGTTGCTTGGTTTTTAAACCAATTGAGGTAGAATTTCTATTCTCCATGTAGTCTGGAAGACCTGGCCTGTTACTTGGCCAGGCAACTGTCTGAAGTCCTCCTTAAGAGGCGATGTTTGTGATTGTTTACATTTTGTCCCCAAGCAGGTAAAGACCTCTATGAGGCAATTGGCGGATCATAGAGATATGCAATCTATCTCCCGCTATTCTGTTGAGTCGTCCCTCTGCTCACACCTCTGTGTTGATGCATTGGGACATTAACCCAAGATCTTGTGTTGTTGCACAGTCGAGTCAGAGTCTTGAGCGTAGAAGGGTTCCTCCATTCTGGACCCACGCTCCTCTGTCTAAAGCTCTCCCTGGCCAGGGATAAGAGCTGTGACGTCTCATCTTCACTCACCTTTCATCAGCTTCACCTTAGCCTCTCAATGGCAAGGTTAAGAGCTAACTCTACCTTTGTACAGATGACTTGCCTTGGCAGTCGAACCCTTTGTTTGAGCCCACTTCTGACTGGATATAGGGTGTGCTTTGTGAATATTTGCTTGAAATGTTTGTTTTGTTTTGTTGATGCTTGCATGCTTGCTTTCTTCCTGGATAGGATTAGCTTGCTGTTGTGCAAGTAGGTAGAAACCATAACATAGGGCAATGATGCATGATAACACTAGGCTCGAGTACAGCTCCCTGGTAGTGTGTCTCCCTTTGTATCTGGTTAGCATTTCTTTCCCTTTCAGGGGAACTACGTTGCCCTGATCCTCATACCAGATGAGGTACGTAGGCAGGAGACCGTGCGAGGTCTCTCCGGGCACTTTTTTTCTTTTTGTGTGTGTGCTTGACAGTTATAGGCTCGAGTTCCCGACTCCCTATTAACTTGTTGGTTGTTGTGTGCTTGGAAGCTGATGTAAGTCCATCGAGTGGCATTCGGGTTCCAGTGTGCGTGTGTTTTGGTTCGGATGCCGACGTAAGTCCAGTGATTGGCGGTCGGGCTCCACGTTTGCCCTTTTGTGTGTGTTTTGGTTCGGATGCTGATGTAAGTCCAGTGATTGGCCTTCAGGCTCCATGTTTGCCGGTGTGTTTGTTTGTTTGTTTGGCGTGCGTGAGCCGAACTACGGCAGCTCTGATTCTCGTTCCAGACGAGATACGTAGGCATAGGATGCGATGTCCTAGCGAGCCCTCTTCCTCTTAACCCCACCTGTGTTGTCTTCGGTGTGTGTGTGTGTGTGTGTGATGTTTGTTTAGCAACCTTTTCTTTCTTTAGAGCGTGGATCCCGTCGAGTACGACGGACGTGAGGGGTGCTAATACCTTCCCCTTGCGTAACCGACTCCCGTACCCTTTCTCTTTGGTCGCGAGACCATGCTTTTCCCAGGTTTACTCTGAGCGTTTCCTTTCCCTCTTTTGGGATAAATAACGCACGGTGGCGGCTCTGTGTTGTTTTTGTTTCAGCCCGCCGGTTGTTTTTTCGCGGATGCGACAGCTGGCGACTCTGCTGGGGACCCATGAGATGTTGACCTGTGCTGGTCCATTTTCCCTAAGCGAGTCTCTCCTAGCGTTCTAGGATAGTTTAGGTTGCTTGTGTTGTGTTATTTATTGCATTTATTATTCTGACGGTGTATATATTTGCATAAATGTCTGCATGCATCATACTATTATTGTTGCCGTCCTCTGTGCAGGTGGTTCCTCTGTTTGGGGTGGGTGTTCTGAGTGGGGCTAAAACCCAGGCCCGAGTATACACCTAGGATTAGTGTGGTCTCACGTTCCTCATTTGCTTTATCAACATATTGTTGTAACGTGACATACCACAAGCCAGACGAGGTTCATTTGATAGTGCTCTTCCTTTGTGGAGTATCCACTTTGGTTGTGTCACTTCATCTGAACTATTGACTCTGGTGACCGATCATTTCCCGGATCTTTGGTTTAGACGATCTCAGGAGAGCTACAATGGCACACCCGAAAGGGCAAACCCATTGAGTATCTCTGCCCGATTGTCGAGACTATTATCCGCCTTAGGATGACCTGATTAGAATTTACCTGTGAGGGGAGGGTGACTCTTACAGATGCATGTTCAGATGGTGACTTTTGGTTACGTTGATCAGAGTCATATTTATAAGTCGGATTTATGGACCTTTGTCTCCGAGACGCCGAAGTGTTGTCCGAGTTATTTATCAGTGGGGATCCGTTTATTTCAGGATTCCCCGGGCCGATTCAGAGGGTTGTGATTATCTTATCAGAGATTGTTTGGTGATGATGATGATGATGATGGTGTATCTTTCAGTTCCGTTTATTTCGGAACCCTTGAGTTGGATTTGTGGTTACATACTCCCTCAGATGGTTGTGATCGGTTCAGAGATCAGGGCTGTGACTCAGAGCAACAGATGATCAGACGACTTGGAGGATAGCACACTGCATTGCATTCATTCATCAGCATCATTACATCTTGCATTTACCTGCATCTAACACATGTTTATCCATATGCAGGGACCCTTTAGATCGAGATCCTGGTTGAGAGATTTCTGCTCAGATATGAGGACTGGTTTGAAAGACGATGTTGTCTACAGTTTCTTCAACCCAGAGATTGACGAGTTGAAAGATATGATAGCATTGATCACGCCCGACCATGTGGGGATGTTCAGAGAGGCATACGGTGGTATTCTGAAGATGGTTTTCAGACTCACAGACAGCGACAGAAGCGCCATTCATACACTTCTCCAGTTTTATGACCCGGGGCTGAGATGTTTCGTGTTTCCGGACTATTTGTTGGGGCCTCTGATGGAGGACTATGCTAGTATATTGGGTATTCCGATCCGAGATCAGATTCCTTTCCATGCCATTAGAGGAGAGCCTGATATCCTTGGGATTTCCCGTGCTCTTTATTTGAGTCCGAGATGGTCAAGGAGGGTTTGAAGGAGAAAGGGAAATTACCCGGTTTTCATTTGAGTTTCTTGGAGGCCAAGACCAAGGAACATGCTGCAGTGGGTAACTGGAAGACGGTTTGTGCCTTGATTGCTGTGAGCATTTATGGGATTATCCTGTTTCCTAATCAGAAGAGCTTTGTCGACCATAATGCTATCAGATTATTTTTGCAGAGGAACCCTATTCCTACTCTGATCGGAGACGTCTATTATTCGGTTCATAACAAGAACGAGAAGAGACGTGGTGGTTTGATCAGGTGTTGTGCTCAGATGCTATTCAGATGGTTTATGGGGTATTTGCCTTCCCGAGGTGCTTTTGCTTCTCTTGATCCTACAGTCAAGTGGTCGGTCAGATTGATGGGTTTGCGGGCTGCTGACATAGCTTGGACTCATAATGGTATGGCTGCACGGGATTTCATATATAGCTGTGGGAGATTTCCCAATGTGCCTCTCATAGGTGTTCAGGGTTGCATTAATTACAACCCGATGCTTCTTAGGAGACAGATGGGGTTTGCCATGGAGGTTCCTCCTCTCGAGCGAGAGATTCAGGAGTCCTTTTACTTCTCAGCTGAGGGTGATCAGGCCAAGTTGAGGCAAGTATCTGGGTCATGGCGTAACATTCAAAGAAAGGGCAAGGTTCCGTTTGGCAAGGTCAACAGCCGGTCTTTTCCTCCATTTGATGATTGGCTGCGGAAGAGGATCGAGATTACACATCTACCTTTTCCTGGAGGTGATCCGTGGTGTCCTATGATCGAGGGTCCGCGTTCTTCTGTCAGTATGGAAGAATTCCTCGAGATGAAGAGAGCCAGAGATCAGTTGCTTGCAGAGAAAGTTGAATTGGAGATGAGTGTCGCTCAGATTCAGATGGCTAATCAGGAGATCAGAGTGAAGATGGAGGATCAAGACAAGCGACATGCCTTGGAAGCAAAGCGCTTTGAGATGGATACTGCCTATTATGGGAAGGTCAATCAGGCTTTAGCATCGTCCACAAGGGAGCATGATATCACTAAGGAGAGATTGGCTAGAGCTTCAGAAGTCATTGAAGACCAGAAGAGGAGGCAGATCCTTGTGAAGACCCAACGAGACGACAGAGCCAGAATCCTTACTGCAGAGTGGGAAGCGGAGAAAGCAAAAATCATCGCCGAGAGAGATCATTACATTGCTGAGAGAGATCATTACTTCAGGCAGATGAAGATTCACCAGAAGGAGGTGGGGAGATTACAGCAAGAGAACACCGAGCTCAGGTTCGCCGCAGAGTTCGCGAAGATGGTTGATGATATAGGGCCTTCTGTGGGACCCTCATCAGGCTAGCTTTCTTATTTGTGTTGAATTACCGTCAGGCTTGTTGACAGAATTCACTTGCTTGTATTTCCTTCTCAATTCTGGAGATTTGTATCTGATTTGATGTATGACTGTGGCACTTATGGTGCATTTTGTTATGTGATGGTGATTTTCATTCAGTGATTGATCTTCAAGCTTTATTTGCTTTACCGTATGCACTCACACAAGCACACACATGGTTGGGGGTATTTTGCTAAATCATATATCTCTGGTCTGTGTGACGAAATCGAATGATGAATGTCAGAATATTGCTGCCGGATTATTATCTGTCTCGATGAAGCCAGGATCAAGAGACAAGGTGTCCCTCATGTGGATGGACACTGCATTCATGCATGATCATAATAACTTGTCTTCTTGTTTTGCAGGTGTCAGTTTCTAACCTGTTTGATTGACACAGGAATGATGAATCCGCCCAACGCCGACATCCTCGAGCTGAAAGAGATGGTGAGGGATTTGTTCAGTGTTGTGCAAGGGCTCGCCCTGGGGCAGAAAGCCATGGCCGAGAGATTGGAAAGGATCGAGAAGTGGCTAATGGTGGAGAAAGTTCTGGGAAAGACTCCGTCATCTGAAGTAACAAATCCCTCAGTCACTATAACAAAGAAACCCCCTAGCAGTGGTCAGCTTAAGAAGGAGGTTGAGTCAAATGGTGTGCCAGCAAAGAAAGAACGCGGTCAGGATCGCTATCACCCTTATGCTGCCCTTGCAACCATTCCTGTTGGTAGTTCACCTGCACCACAGAGACATCCGTCAACTCAACGGGGAGCACAGAGAGCTGGGAACCAAGTAAGAGGAAAGGTGGTAGATCGTCAATTTGATAAGCCACCCATGCCGTATGCTCTTCTGTTGAAGAAGTTGAAAGATCTCGGGATGGTGCAATTGAGGACATTAGCTCCGTTGAAACCTGATCAGAGGCCACCTAATTATGATGAGAATGCCAAGTGTGAATTCCATTCTGGTGCGCCTGGGCATAACATTGAGGGTTATAGAGCTTTTAAGCATACTGTACAAGACCTGGTGGATTCCAAGGCCATTAATTTTGCACAATTTCCAAATGTTAAGGCTAATCACATGCCTGCGTATGGTCGGATGGGGATGAATGCAATTTCTGAGGATAAGAAGACGATTGGGTTGACGAATGGGGATCAGTTAAAAGCTCCAGGGCCTGTGGTCTCAAAACTTCTGAGGAAGGAGGGAGCTTTCCCCAGTGTTGATACTTGTTGTGCGGTCGTTGCCACAGAGGGGTGTGTACTGATGGAGGATATGACCCATAAGATGAAGGAGGAAATGGATGGTGAACAATTTGAAACACCATGTCAGGCAGTTGAAGCTGTCATGATGGAGAAGGCCATTATTACTGAGAAAGAGAAAAAACCGTTCATTACTTCTTACAAACAGGCCCTGGAGGTGGTGAGAAATGGAGGGATCCTAGGCTGGGGAAAAATCATAGGCATTGTGGTAAAGGCGGACATGTTTGGGATTGGCTATCATCCATATCAAAGGTCGTCTAGACAGAATAGGGGACGTCGTCCGTCGGTCACCTTTGTCATTGCCGGAATGCTAGATTCGGATCACACCTATACAGTGGGTGAAGAGATTGATAGTGACCGCGAACTGGAATCGTGGATAAAATCGTGCATACCAGGGAACTGGAAGGCCTAAAAGGATCATCACTGTCACTCTACTGAAAGAGTAATATTTTCTTGTTTTCAGTTTTATCTGCATGAAAGCCATGCGTGTTGCCCGACACGTAATGGTTCATTGTAAGGGCCACCTCATGTTTCATTTTGCAATACTCTGCATCATAAATAAATGGATGTTTTTCAATTAAAAGCAGTGTTCCCTGTTTTTCATTTATTTTTGCAGTTTAAAAACAAATAAAAATGGCAATGTTTGTTTTCATTTTTTCCCTTTTGATTCATATTGTTCCGACTTCGAAAAGTGACAATTCTCCGGATCTCATTGATAACAATTCGGTTACACCTCATATGACTTCGACAATCCGATCTATCATGCCGAAGAAGAAGGCGAAGAAGATTGTGATCTGCTGGAAAATTAGCCAGGTTGTTGAAACAAGAGGAGAAGGTGATTCAGCCGCATGAGGAGCGGGTTAAGAATGATATTCCAGGCACCGCCTAGGTCAGAAAGGAAACGAAAATTGGAGCCGCTTCAGAGGCGAGTCGAGAGCAGAATGGTAGCCCTGTTGAAAGAGCAGGTGGATACCTTCGCCTGGTCGTGTCAGAATATGCCGGGGTCGGATATCGGTGTCGTTGCGCGTAAGCTACCACGGAAAGGAGACTGTCCTCTAGAGGAGCAGAATGTCGGTGCTACTTATCAGAGAGCCAGGGTGACTTTGTTTCATGATATGATTCATCGTGAAATTGAATGTTATGTTGATGACATGATAGCAAAGTCCCAAACAGAAGAGAGGCATCCGGCAGACCGGGCCTAGCTGTTGGACCAGTTGAGATAATTCAAACGGAGGTTGAATTCAGATAGGTGCGCTATCAGAGTACGGTCCGGTAAGATGTTGGGGTTCATTGTAAGAAAGGAATCGAGGTTGATCCTGCAAAAAAAAAAAAAAAAAAAAAACAAGAAATGCCTGAACCGAGAACAGAAATAGAGGTTCGTGGTCTCCTAGGTAGATTGAACTACATGTCATGGTTCACATCACACCTAACAGCCATGTGTGAACCCATTCAAGCTGTTAAAAAAAAATCGAACGGTGAGGTGGAATAATGATTGCCAAGGGGCATTGAATGGTAAAAGAATAAGTTGCAGGAACCTCTGATTCCGATGCTCCCGGTAGAGGGACGACCATCAATTCTGTACTTGACAGCCCTCGAGGGGTCTACGAGGTGTATTGGGTCAGCATGACGAGTCTTGTCGAAAAGAGCATGCAATTTACCTTAGCAAAAAGTTTGCCGACTGTGAAACAATACATTCACTGTTCGAGAAAACTTGATGTACTTTGGCATAGGTTGCTCGCCGACTGAGACAGTGTATGCTGGTTCATACCACTTTGTGGATTTCAAGATGGATCTGATCAAGTACATACCTGAGAAGTCAGCATCGACCGGATGGGTTGCGAGAGGACAAGTGATTCTGACCGAATGTGATATGCAGTACACCGCTCAGAAGGCATCAAGAGGGGCGTATTGTCTGATTACATCGCCCAGTAACCCATTGAGGATTATCAACCAAGGAAGTTTGAATTCCCTGATGAGGATATCTCGAGGTGCTCCAATCGAAAGATTGAGAGTAACCGATCCCGGAGGAGGGGCCTGACCCCAAATCCGAACGGATTCTGATGTCTGATGGGGCCATTGACAGGGATGGAAGCGGAGTTTACCAAATGCACCGACGGTGTGATTAAGTATGGAGCTGGTTGCATGGGTACCGAACGTCGGTGCGCACATCTACTGGGGCAACTCCTTTCTCATTGGTATATGGAATGGAAGCCGTGCTACCGGTTGAGGTTCAGATTCCCTCTTTGAGAGTCCTGATGGACGTAAAGCTGCAAGAGGCTGAATGGGTAAGAACCCGGTATGAAGAGTTGAGCCTAATTGAGGAAAAGAGGTTGGTAGCCATCTGTCATGGGCAGTTGTAATAGCAAAGGATGAAACGTGCTTTTGACAAAAAGGTACGACCTCGGGTGTATCACGTGGGTGATATGGTGCTGAAAAGGATCCTTCCTCCTCAAAACGATCGAAGGGGCAAATGGACACCCAATTATGAAGGTCCATTCGTGGTCAAGAAGGTTTTCTCTGACAGAGCCTTGTTGCTGATGACCATGGATGGCGAGGATTTTCCATCCCCTGTGAATGCAGACGCAGTTAAAAAATACTTCGTGTAAAGAGACCCGCTGGACGAAAAGAATGAAATAGTCCAGGCAAAAATGGGCATCCCGGCGAACCAAAAAACAGAAAGAAAGGTTCGGGCAAAAATTAGGGATAAAATGAAACATGTACACCCGGCAAGTCGAAAACCTGGAAAGGCGACTTGGGCAAAAAAGGGTATCCCGGTGGACTGAAAACCCGAAAGGGCGGTCCAGGCAAAAGAGGGATTGAAACGAACAACTGCGTCTGGCATGATCGTTTGCGCTTTGGTTAAGGCACACGGATAATACCCGGTGGGGATCAATCAGAAGCGTCTTGTTCAGAAGGCAGAAAGCATGGAGAGTCTGAGGACATATGGGGTGTAACCGAGTTGGAACTCGATGAGATCACGGGTTTCACATTGCCATTAGGATAGATTTTTCCTTTTGTGCGCAATTACCTCTTTTCAGGAATTGCTTCCTTTGTATTGCTCGGTTTGAGCCACACAATTTTCAATCAATAAAATGCATATTCAGTCAAATAATTTTGTTTTTGTTTTTCATTACCGCTTTGATTGCAAAAACATCCGGATATTTTTGATAAAGAATCTTGCATTTTAAGACATACAAGTCCCTTCCAATGCATGTTTATAAGATTGAAATCTTGAAATCTTATTCGGAAGGTTGAGTGACCCAAGTGTTGAAATCTTGATACGCCTGGGGCACGGTTTTATCTAACGATCTGTTTTGCAGGTGCTGTTAGTTATTTTCACTCACTTGCTGGTTGTGATGTGGAAGCTCGTCGACAAAAAACAAATCCCCGTGGGAGTCCAATCAGGGACGAATGTATGAAGGAATGACGAAGAGACGTTGAGACGTACGCCGATCCTCGAATGATAATCAAGAAGACTCTTCAAAGTCGGAAAACTGGAAAGTCTGTAGAAATTCCCCGCAGAGTCCAATCAGGGACAGGCGAGTTGAAGGAACGATGAAGAGACGGCAGGACGTCCGACGACCTTTGGAGTTAATCAAAAAGACTCTTCAAAGTCGGAAAATTGAAAAGTCTGTATAGTCCCAGGAGTTCGCTCTCCGTCGAGCGCGGAGCGATTTTGAATACAAGATGATGGAGCAGAAAAGGTCCAGACGAGTCGGGATGTACATCCCCAAGCAGAGTCATGAGGACCAAATCCCCAGCAGATCCAAGGTCTATGGTTCCCCTAGCCGAGTCAGGATGGTTATCCCCGGCAGGTTGAAAACGGTGTTTCCTCAGCGGCCAGGCCCGAAGGTTGCTATCCCCGAGTGGAGCGGGTTTCAATGAAATATATCTCCAGCAGTGTATCCTACAGGTGGATTGGATGGGTCGTCCCCAGCGGAGTGGCATTCGTTTCCCCTAGCAGGGTCAGGATGGTTATCCCCGGCAGGTGTCAAATCAATGCTTCCCCAGTCGACAGGCCAGGAGGTTGCTGTTTCCCAGCAGAGTTATCTGTGAGCATTTCCCCAGTGAAGTCGCCAGGTATTTGTGAGGGTTCCCAAAGCAGAGTTGGGATCGATATCCCCAGCTAGTCAAAGACTGTTGTATCCCCCACAGAGTGTTGGTGGTTCTTATCCCCAGCAATATCCCCAAGCGGATCGGGTGCAAAGGGGGTTTTTCCCCAGCAAGGGTTGCCTTTTCACAGCAGCAGTACTATTCCCCAGCAGGGTGGAGATCGGAGTGTTGCCGAGTTCCTCGGCAGAGTGTCTCGAGCTCCTCAGAAGAGTCCCTTAAGGGGGATACTTTTTATGCATTCAGCATGTAGAGTAAGCATAGCATATTGCATAATAAATCGCGTAGCATTTCCATAATTATGGAGCATTACGCAGAAAAAGTCATGCATCATTGCAAGCATAGGCTAGTCTCAAGCTGTGGTTATTGTTTGAGAGGTGGTTTCGACAGAAGTTGGAAGATGTTACTCTGATGGGTTTAGCATCATGATGTCAGATCAGCAATATTCCCCAGTAGTGCGATGCTGGAGAAACTTTTCCGTCGGACAGAGATAGAAATGTTACGCGATCAGCGCGACTTGAGCCGTGGTTACCGCTTGAGATTTGGTTTTGCCGGACAGTGAAGACGATACTCCGGGGAGTTCAGCATCGTGATTTTGGAGCAGCAGTATTTCCCAGTCATCAGTAAGTGTCTGGTCGAGTTTTCTTTGGTGCCTGTAAACATCATCGTTCGATGTCCAGTAAACGTCACGTTTTCTCCCAGTCATCAGTAAGTGTCTGGTCGAGCTTTCTTTGGTGTCAGTAAACATCATTATTCGATGTCCAGTAAACGTCGAGTTATTTCCCAGTCATTGTTTAATGTCTGGTCAATCATTGTTTGATGTCCTGTCAACATCCTTGTTTGATGCCTGTCAACATCATTGTTTGATGCCTGTCAACATCATTGTTTGATGTCCTGTCAACATCATTGTTCGATGTCCTGTCAACATCATGGTTCGATGTCCTGTCAACATCATTGTTTGATGCCTGTCAACATCATTGTTTGATGTCCTGTCAACATCATTGTTCGATGTCCTGTCAACATCATTGTTCGATGTCCTGTCAACATCATTGTTTGATGCCTGTAAACATCATCATTCGATGTCCAGTAAACGTCGAGTTATTTCCCAGTCATCAGTAAGTGTCTGGTCGAGCTTTCTTTGGTGCCTGTAAACATCATTGTTCGATGTCCAGTAAACGTCGCGTTTTCTCCCAGTCATCAGTTAGTGTCTAGTCGAGTTTTCTTTGGTGCCTGTAAACATCATCGTTCGATGTCCAGTAAACGTCGCGTTTTCTCCCAGTCATCAGTAAGTGTCTGGTCGAGTTTTCTTTGGTGTCAGTAAACATCATCGTTCGATGTCACGTAAACGTCGAGTTTCTTCCCAGTCATCAGTCAGTGTCTGGTGGAAGGTGTACCCTCTGATATGTCGCCCTCAGAGTGGTGATTGGTGTTATTTCCGACGTTGTCAGCGGAATTATCACAAGGAAACTAGTTTTCGGGGTTCAAGAAAATGAAAAAGATAAGATAAGAAAAATTTCGGGGTTCAAGAAAAACATAAAAAAGGAAGAAAGAGATAATAATCCCCAGCGGATGTGGTATTCAGGCCATGGTTATCCCTGCGTTACCATTTATTTTGGTATCCAGGTCGACGTTGTTGTTTCGGTGATCAGGCCGACTTTCTCCGTACCAGACGGATTTTTCTTTCAGAAGATTGTGTTTTTTGCCGATCCTGACAGGCGTTGTTAATTATTTTCCCATCAGAGTGCAAATTGTTCGTCTGTTCTTGGTATTCAATCACTCTTCATCCTGATCATCTGAAAGCCGAGGCTATTCATATCGACAGGTTCACAGTGGATTGAATAGGGGCAGCTGTAACACCTCAAAATTTGCCCTCCTCTCTTGGGACTAGCTTAACATATTTGCATATCATTTTAGGTCATTAGGCATTGCATATTGCATATCATGTGGTTACATTGTGCAAGTCATCCTCCTAAGTCTTGATCAAAAGATAAGAGGTCATGATGCAAGCTAGGGTTTCATTGGACTGATCACTAACTATCTGAGGATGTGGTGGTCTAAATTAGGGTTTTGATTCTCAATGGAGGTGATCTTCATCTTGGTGGAAATGATATATCATCATCATCATGGTGTTGATATCATCCAGAAGGTTCAAGAGATTGATCATATACCTTGAGATTAGGGTTTTGACCACTGGTCAACCCTAATCAGTTGCATTGGGCCAATCAGGGCATGGCAAAGAGATGGGGTCTATGATGGATATGGGGATCATCATGAGGTTATATTGTGCTTATGGAGGCTAGGGTTTCACCCTTGAGCCATTTCATCAGGAGATTGAGGCTCAGATTGATCAGTGCATTGCCAAATTCATCTATCAGTTGAAAAAGTCAACTATGGTCAATTGTGCTTGATTTTATGGATTTGGAGGTGGGAGAGAGTTGGATACACTTCATTCATGTTGAAACAAGTTTCATTTGACATGTCAAAGCTCAAGAATGAAGAAAATAAAGTTAGACAAAAAATTGCCAAAAATAGAAAGTGACTTGTAATGGAAGTTTCCAAAAATGGAAAGTTTTTCACCACAAGACTACGTGTCCAAAAATGCTTCAAATGGAAATTTGTTCAACATGAAAGTTGTAGATCTTGCTCTCACCTTTCCAAAAAGTCCAAGAACTTGAAATTCCCATGTATGGTTGACAAGTTATGGTCCATTCATTTTCCAAAAATGCCTAAAATCAAAATGGCATAACTTTCACATGGAATGTCCAATTTGAGTGATCTTTTTGTGAGAAAACCCCATTTCACATGTACTTTCATGATGTGTGATCCAAATTCATCAAAAATGGTCAATGCAAAAAGTCAAATTTCAAGTGAATTCATGTGTATTTTTGGCATGGCATAGTGATTTTGAGAAATACTTGGAATTTGAACATGAGACCACTTCTAACACACTCCAAATACCATTTAGAAGTTGTGTGAACTGTCATGAGCTGTCATGGTGCATAATTTGGCAAGGTCATTTTTGGACTTTCACATAAAATGCAATTATGCTAATCACTTGATTTTTGGTAATTGAGATTAGCAAAGTGGATTAGCACTGGTATATATTGTTAAGCATAACAGAAAATGTTAATGACAATCACATTTCTCAAGATCCATAACTGCTTTTCCCTCCAAAACCTCACAATTCTCTCAAAGCTTCATCACATTTTTTCATCAATTCTCCACCAAATCTTCATCAATTGGCACGATTCTTCTTGGATTCACTCTCCACAACTCTTGAGGAGGAACTGTTTTGACAAATTGGTGCCAAAAACTCCAAGAATCGTGACTGTACAAAGCTTGCTCAACAATGGCAAAGTGAAGATTCTTCCAATTGGAGCTGTTTTGGATCGAGCTAGGCATTGCATTCAACTTCCTCATCCATAATCTCAATCTGTTTGGAGCTTTTACACCTTGAAACGTCCAAATCAATTGCTGCCTTCATCACTAGGTCAGTTTTCGAATTTCACCATTGCTCGAATTAAGCTAGGGTTTAGAAAGATCTTTGATCATAGAACATCATGATGCTTTTGGTTTGTGGATTGATTGAGTATTGAATGTGTAATCGTGAATTGAAGTTTTGTGTTCATTTCTTTTTTGGATCGATCCCGTTGCCATGCTTAAAGTTAGGTTAAATGGAATACATATTCGTGATGTACATGATTCACCGGTCATTTTGATGTATGGTACGATGATTTTGGTTGAGAATTGTTGTTCTTGAATTTCTGGAATTTGTGTTTGAAGAAGATGATGAGAAACACGTGTTAGATCCATTATTTCCTGGCCTGGATTCAAATTCGTGTTTGGCGCCAGCTCTGGCCAATCAGAGCGCGCCCTGGCTTCTGTTTGGAACGGCGCCGTTTTGGCCAAGTTCATAAGTATTACGAAAATTCCATTGGATCATATTATTTATATTATTTCTATTTCTTTTTCATTTTCATTTTACATTTTGATGCCATAACTTCAAAAATTCATAGAGAGCTCATTTTTTATCCAAAATTGGTGAGATTTTTTTCATAATACTCCTGATGATGTGTATAATTTTATCATGATTTTTGTGATTTTTGTGCACGTGTAAAAAATTAATTGGCTTAGGGATTGATTGAATGTGTCACATTTGTATATGTCTTGCTATATCTTTCATAAAATGATGATGCTTTCAAATAAATGGATGAAATTTTTTGTGCATATTCTAGACACTTTGATGGTGATTTTCATGTAGAGTTTGTGATTTTTGGATACTTGGTTGAAGAGATATGAATTTTTGAATAGAGGTGTGACAATTTGTGTCACACCAAGCTTGATGAATTTTATGATTTTATTTGATGTGCTTAGGGATGTTGAATTGAGCCAATTTTTTGCATGATTGAACATGTGTATGTTGAGATGACATGTGAATTTTTCTGGATTTATTGATGGCTTTTCCTAATTGATTGGAATTTTTCCCTCTGTTTGGTCATTTTGTTGACATTGTGTGACACATGTTACCATTTGCTTTGTGGAATTCTGATCATTAATTGTATGAGTGTGAAATTTGGTATGAGCATTGTAGACACATTACAGGTCATTGTGGTTTTGATCCCATTCATTTATCTTGTTGTGACACTGTTTTATGATTTTTGGAAGTTAATGGTTGTTTTGATGCCTTGTGTTGGCTTGCTTGAACTTGTCTGAACTTCTTGATTTTAATTGACCTACTTCCCTTGATCCAAATGAGCTGAAATTTGATGTGCTATTCATTGGATATGTTCTGTTTAGACTTGAATTTTTGTGGAATTAATTGAATTGTTTTGATATGGATTTGATTGAAGTCATTCTGTTTGGTCCTTTGAAGTTGCAAATTGCATATGTTGTGCTATTTTGTGCATGAAATGATAATGATGAATGATATGAGCATGGGACCAATTGCATTTGCTTCTAATTTGCTTGATTGTGATTTTGGATAATTTTCACTTGCTGTTTTGGATTTTTCATCCCCTTTGGACCCTAGGCTTGACCTAGTGGTCTTGTTTCTCACATTTGGTTTGGATTTTCAGGTTTGAGCTACAAATGCCTTAAGGAGAAAATTGCAAGCTGATTAAATTGAGTTTTATTTGATGTTGTAAACTAACTTGTTTTGTGTTGTAGGTTTTGATGCTTGAGTTTGAACTCATGGCTTGCACTTGTGTGCATTAACTTGTGTTTGACTGTACAGATTAACATTTGTTGTTTACTGTTGGTTTGTCTGAATACTGATGATACTTGATTGATTTCAGGTACATTAAGTTGCTTATAGTTCCTTGAGAACTTGCTTGCTGTTGCTTGGTTTTTAAACCAATTGAGGTAGAATTTCTATTCTCCATGTAGTCTGGAAGACCTGGCCTGTTACTTGGCCAGGCAACTGTCTGAAGTCCTCCTTAAGAGGCGATGTTTGTGATTGTTTACATTTTGTCCCCAAGCAGGTAAAGACCTCTATGAGGCAATTGGCGGATCATAGAGATATGCAATCTATCTCCCGCTATTCCGTTGAGTCGTCCCTCTGCTCACACCTCTGTGTTGATGCATTGGGACATTAACCCAAGATCTTGTGTTGTTGCACAGTTGAGTCAGAGTCTTGAGCGTAGAAGGGTTCCTCCATTCTTGACCCACGCTCCTCTGTCTGAAGCTCTCCCTGGCCAGGGATAAGAGCTGTGAAGTCTCATCTTCACTCATCTTTCATCAGCTTCACCTTAGCCTCTCAATGGCAAGGTTAAGAGCTAACTCTACCTTTGTACAGATGACTTGCCTTGGCAGTCGAACCCTTTGTTTGAGCCCACTTCTGACTGGATATAGGGTGTGCTTTGTGAATATTTGCTTGAAATGTTTGTTTTGTTTTGTTGATGCTTGCATGCTTGCTTTCTTCCTGGATAGGATTAGCTTGCTGTTGTGCAAGTAGGTAGAAACCATAACATAGGGCAATGATGCATGATAACACTAGGCTCGAGTACAGCTCCCTGGTAGTGTGTCTCCCTTTGTATCTGGTTAGCATTTCTTTCCCTTTCAGGGGAACTACGTCGCCCTGATCCTCATACCAGATGAGGTACGTAGGCAGGAGACCGTGCGAGGTCTCTCCGGGCACTTTTTTTTCTTTTTGTGTGTGTGCTTGACAGTTATAGGCTCGAGTTCCCGACTCCCTATTAACTTGTTGGTTGTTGTGTGCTTGGAAGCTGATGTAAGTCCATCGAGTGGCATTCGGGTTCTAGTGTGCGTGTGTTTTGGTTCGGATGCCGACGTAAGTCCAGTGATTGGCGGTCGGGCTCCACGTTTGCCCTTTTGTGTGTGTTTTGGTTCGGATGCTGATGTAAGTCCAGTGATTGGCCTTCAGGCTCCATGTTTGCCGGTGTGTTTGTTTGTTTGTTTGGCGTGCGTGAGCCGAACTACGGCAGCTCTGATTCTCGTTCCAGACGAGATACGTAGGCATAGGATGCGATGTCCTAGCGAGCCCTCTTCCTCTTAACCCCACCTGTGTTGTCTTCGGTGTGTGTGTGTGTGTGATGTTTGTTTAGCAACCTTTTCTTTCTTTAGAGCGTGGATCCCGTCGAGTACGACGGACGTGAGGGGTGCTAATACCTTCCCCTTGCGTAACCGACTCCCGTACCCTTTCTCTTTGGTCGCGAGACCATGCTTTTCCCAGGTTTACTCTGAGCGTTTCCTTTCCCTCTTTTGGGATAAATAACGCACGGTGGCGGCTCTGTGTTGTTTTTGTTTCAGCCCGCCGGTTGTTTTTTCGCGGATGCGACATTAAGTATTTTAATTTAATTTTAATAAAGAATACTCGATGTTGGGTCGAGGTTTTAAATTTATATTTTGTGAATGTATTGAATTTATTTAGTGAGTAGTTCATCTAATCGATTAATTAAAATCGAATAGGTCTCATTGTAAGAAAGCCCAAGAGTAAGCTATGTGAGGTTAATGGTTATGCTTTAAAAGCGATCGTCTTACAAAAGGTGTTTGAAAATGGGCTCGATATTGAATCGAGAAGTATGTGATTTATTTTTTGAAATTTGATTAAAATGATTTTTTAAATCGGTGAAATCGAAATAATCTTGCCACAATTGTAACACACCATACATATGTATTCAAGAATTGGTACAAATAAGTAAATACAAAATAATAATGCACACACGTTCCACAAAAATAAATAATTATTTAAATTATAAATGATAGTAATAATAATATAATTAATTAATTAAATAATTAATGGACTATTTGATTAAATAATATAAGTAATTAATAAATAATAATGATATAACTAAATAATTGAATAATTATCATTAGGTATTAATAATAACAATAACAATAACAATATATATATAATTTTGAAAGTGAGTAAATGAAAGAAAAAACAAAAAAAAAAGTAAGAATAATTGGGCTTGGACAAAGAGGAACCCATTATAGGCACTGTCCACTGAAACCCAGGAGGTGTTAATAAAAAAACAAGCATAGGCCCAGATTGAGCTGGCCAAAACGAAACACACAGGGCCCTAAAAGTAGTCAACTGTGTTGACTTCGTAGGAGTGCTTTGGACCGTCATATCAAGAAGTCTGACTGGGTCCTCAGATCATGTGGGGGATATGGGAAGGTACACCACCATACGGTGGGGGATCCACACGGGATCCTCTGGTTGACTCAGCAGTCAACCACGCGTGGCGTGTTCTGGGGAGGCCATTTGGCCTCCATGCGTTAACTTCCACCATCATACAAAATCGTTTCTTGAGAGAGAGAGAGAGAGAGAGTTCATCTGACACTCTCGTGTCTCTCTCCTCAATCCTCACTCTCTCTTGTTCTGCGACCTTCATCCCAAAGCCACGGCCAAAAACCTACCGCAGAAGACGGTGGTGGCCGGCCAATCGTGGTGGCGCCGCCTTCTTCTCCGGCGACCCCCACCCCAAAACTTGAACTTCCAAACACAAATCCCATCTTATTTTTGCCAATGACCATGAATTCGGCCTTAGATCTTCCTAAATCTCTCTCAAACGGCTGGATCGATGCTAAAAAACAAGAACCCAAACTTAAACCCTAACCTAAACGTCCTTCCACACAACCAGCGGAAACCTTAATTCGCTCTAACAACAAATCAAAACTTAAACAACAATAAACAAACAGTTGAAACCCTAACCCTAATTTTGAAATTAGACCTTCAATAATTGCAATTCAAAGAAATTACAAAAGGGGTTTTACTCAGTGCACAAGGACGAATGAGATGGCGTATAAAATTTAAGCAAAAAGGGAGAGGAAAACTACTTGGTTCGAGAGCGGTTCGACGGCGAGGTCTCCTCCGGCGACGCTTCAGGGAGATCCAGTGTTATTAGTGAAAAATAAAGATGACAATATAAGATTGTGTATTGACTATCGTCGGATGAATAAGGTTACCATCAAGAATAAGTATCCTCTTCCTAGGATCGAAGACCTTATAAATCAGTTAGTGTGTGCCTATGTTTTCAGTAAGATCGACTTGAGGTCGAATTATCATCAGATTGAGTGAATGATGAAGATATCTTGAAGACTACATTCATGACACGATACAATCACCATGAATAATAAGTGATATCGTTCGATGTGTCTAATGCCATGGTGTTTTTATTGAGTATATGAATAAGAACTTCCATCCCTATTTGGATCAGTTTGTAGTGGTGTTTATTGATAATTTTATGGTATATTCTAAATCGGATGAAGATCATGTTGGATATCTTTGTACCGTACTCCGGGTTTTGAAAGAGAAGAAGCTAGATGCCAAGTTATCCAAATGTGTGTTCTAGTTGCGAGAAATGTGTTTTCTTGGTCATGTGATTTCCAATGGTGGTATAACGGTTGACCCTTCTAAGGTAGATGCAGTGCTATAGTGGAAGGCTTTAAAATCAGTCATCGAGATCAAAAGTTTCTTAAGGTTGACCGGTTATTATCGAATATTTATCGAAGGCTTTGACTCAGTTGACTCGGAAGGGTCAAGCCTTTGTGTAGGACATGCAATGTGAAAAGAATTTTTGGGAACTGAAAAAGAAGTTGACTACACCTGTAAGACCCCAATTTTGTCCCTAAGATCCCTCATGACATCATAACATTGCATTACATAGCCTCAACGATCATTGAGCATCTTGGTTCCCTTTGCCTTTGGGTGAGACTCCTTGTGAGTGGTTTGAGATCACCAAGCATGTTTGAATTATATGTCATTGCTTTTCTCATTTTTGTCTACTAACCAAAAGCACAAAAATATGTCACTAACATCTTTTTTTTTGTAGCTTGAGCAATCACAAGGTCAAAAGCTTCTAGGAGATCCTTTGTGCAATGATCTGGCCAAGAGAAGATGAAAGCAAGCATGGTAGTGGTTCCCAAAGCTCTCATCCATCAAATATTCCTCCCTAGCACCTTAATTCATCATTTTGATCAAAGCAAGTCAAAGGGGTGGAGTTTTGTTTCTCAAGGAAACCCTAATTCATCTGTGTACTACAACTTTTATGTTGTAGGTGTTTCCATTTAAAGCTTGCATCATCAGAACAGAGGGGCTTGAAAGTTAGCCAATTTTAGAAACCTTGCCTTGACATGTTTTGCACATCACACTTTAAACTCAAATTTCCTAAATTTCCATATTCCAAATGGATTTTTTACCAACATAATAATTGTTCCTTACATCAAGACCTTTCCAACCATTACTCACATGACTACATTTGAATTTGGCAAATATCATTTTCGAAGAGGAGAACTTTAAGTGCATTTTTGAGAAACTTGATTCAATTACCATGCATGAGCTGATTGCATCAAAATTGCACGTCCATTTCATTCATTCTTGATCTCAGCTTGCCAATCCATATGGAATTGGGCCCTCCATGCGCCTGTACAGGCCCATGCATGGAGCCCCCCTTTATTCATGCAAGTTTGAAATCACACTTTCAGCATGGCATTGGCTATAAATACATGGCATGAGAGCTTCCATGAGAGACCTAATTTCAACCTGAAATGCTGCTGAAATCGTTCCCTAACCATCACTAAAGAAGCAATTGCATTTTCTTCAAAAAAAATCAGATCTAGAATTCAGCTTCATCTGGTTGTATTCTTAGATCTAATGCTTCTAGACCTTCATCATACACTCCATTGAACTTCTGTTTTGATAAAGCAAGCAAGGTTTCAAGCTCAAATCACCAGAACTCAAGCTTACATTCCAACTGGTATTGCCTTCGATTCTCCTAATCCATTGACCTATTGGCTTAGATTTTGTGTTGGCTGAAGTCCTCTCAATAGAGGCATCATGTTTATGCTTTTGATTTTTGCAATTCATTGAGTTCATGATGAACACCAGATTTTTCAACTTCTGATTTCTCAAATCCTAGAGATCTAGAATGAAAATGGATGGTACAGGGATGATGTACATCATCCCAGCTTTCTATTGATGTATAGATCGCACGTTTTGGTTGCCTTTTTAATTTCTGCAAATCTCACCAGAAACTGCAAGCTCACTGGAGAAGACGGTGGCTCTGGTGGCTTCATCCTCTCCAGTTTAAATCTGGACCGTGTGATCTAATCTCCAGATTTAATCTCGTCCCTTGCTTGTTATGACTTTTAATTCTTTCTCATGTGCACGCATTGACTTGAATCCATGGTAGGCGCGCGCTTCGTGGCCTCTTGATTTGCCAGCTCAATTAATGAGCTTAGATCAGACGGTTCATGCTTTTTTCTAATTTCTATTTTCTGTTTTATTTTCCTTTTATTTTCTTTAATTCCAATTATTTTCAAAAATTAATATCTCTTTCATTTTTTATCCAAAAAATATGGGACCAATTGCATTATTTCTCTAATAATTTCTAATTTCTATTTCTGATTTTTAATATTTTTTATTTTTTCATTTGATATTTTTTGTGAATTTTCTCTTTTCTGGTTATTTTTAATTCATTTTAAATAGTTTTTGATATTCAAAAAATACCAAAATATTTTCCTAACCTATTTGAATGATGATAGATCTATGAAAAATATTCTCATCAATTTTTGAATTGATTTGAGATTTATTTGAGATTTTAGTTCAATTAGGTTATTTTTATTCATTTTTAATTGATTAAAAATAGTTTCTAACTTTTAAAAATGCTGAATTTTTTCGTCAAACTTTGTTTGACCTTGTTGAACTTAGGATAAATTACTTGGACCTTTCAAGGTTGATTTGAAGTGATTTTGAAGTTTGACCTTTCCATTTGTTTTAATTCAAGTTTATTTTAAATATTAAAAAATGCCAAAAATATTTTATTCATTTCTTGATTTTCCAATCTTCATCTCACTTCTGTTTTTGATTGTTTGACCTTGACTTACAATGTTATTGGTCAACATATGAGGATTGGTACATTGTATTTCATTTAATGCACTTTAATTTTGCCATTTCCATTTCTCTTATCCATCTCCTCCTTCTTCTTCTTCTACTTCTTTTCTTCTTGATCAATGAGTTAAAGGTTGATAAGTTAGCATTGATTAGGGAGATTTAATCTTCCTTGATTCAAATCTAATTCATCTTGATCAATTGATCAAGTGAATGGCTTTGCATTAAGGATAGGTTGTCTTCTAAATCATGCAAAAGGCTTAAACCAACACAAGATCAATTCTCTTCTTCTTTTTGGCATGGCAAGTTGTTAGGACTTGGTTCACTAATCAAGACTCCTAACTTGTGTTTGTTGCCTACATTATTATTGACCGGCCTCAGATAGTTGTGACTTCTACATAAGTCCAATTACGATTGCTTAACATAACGCTAAATTTGCCTTATGGCACACTAACTACTAACACTAACTATTGACAATTAACATTTACTTTATGCACTTTACTTTAATGCAATTTACTATTCTTGCACATATTATTCATTTGCTTTTCTCTTTGCTCACTTGAGCACATGTTTATGTTAATTCCATTTGCCTTTTGCTCACTTGAGCACATAATTGTGTATATATTATTCTTGCTTGTGTTTTGTTTTGATTGTTGTGGACCTATGCAAAGAAATGGACTTAGTTTCTAGGACTTTCCCTATGCAAAGAAATGGAGAATTGGACTTAGATTCTAGGACCTTCCTTGTGCAAAAATTGGAGCAAAAGGATCTTAATGGTGAAGATGGATTAGAAGAACCAAATCTCTAAACTCACTCTTGTCCATTCTTATTTTACTTCATGGAACTTTTGATGTGTGTGCTTTTGTGCTAGGAGTTTCCATTTGAGCTTAATTGGAGGACCATTTCCATGTTCATCTAAGTGGAAGAAACAAGACACATTGAGGATCTCTTATGAGACTTGTTTGATTGCTTATACTTTGTGGTTGCTTATTCCAAAGGATGGAAGCTACTTGGATCATCAATATGATCTTAAGAGAGGAACTCCATTGTGGTTTTGATTCCTTTATCCCTTCTCTTTTTGTTTTGCTTAGGATTTAGCCATTCTTCTTCTTCTCTCCACTCTAACCCAAGCCAAGACTTTTGTGCAAACATTTAACATTTGTTTTCAAATATTAGAAACCTAAGCCTTATGTTTTTGATTTTCAAACTTTCTTTTTACAACACTTATTTTGAATTGAATCCTTAAGTCAACTTTGACCATTTTTGTATATACTTCTAATTGGTAAAATAACTCATTCAAATTTCCTTTTGTGGTTCCAATGGCCACCTTCTTAATCCAATTTTTCATAACCTTTAGCTATTAGGTTTGAGTTATCCTTGTGGTAGATGTAATACTCACCTATATCCCTAGTGATGGACAATGAGTCTTCCATGCTTATTATAGGGTTAACCCCTCACTAGCATGTTGAAGCTATCCTCACATGGTGGATTTGTGGTTTGGTTGAGTTTTCTCTCTTGGATAACAAAAGACCTTAAGGCTTTTGGACCATTCAATTCACCAACTCATTTTTGAGATTTTTACCCCGAACTACGAGGTTTTGATCCTAATCTTTTTATAAGATGGTACGTAGGCAATGGGTTTATCCATCCAAACACAAAAAATGTAAATAACTTGTACATTCTTTTCTCATCTCTTCAATCATGTTTGCACAAACAAATTTTCACAAAACAACAACCTTGCAACAAGTATGAAAAGGGCTCCCTAGGAGTACCTAGGATGTTTTGGGTGCCTAACACCTTCCCATTACATAACCAACCCCCTTACCCAGATCTCTGTTTTCTTTTACTAGTTTTTGTTAAAACTATTAGGTTTTTGTTCGTAAGAGTTTGAAATATTTATTTGACTAGAATGAGCTGAATATGAGGCAAAAGAGATGATTCGAGTTTTTGAAGAACTATGACTTTGGTTTGAACTACCATCCCGGTAAAGCCAATGTTACAGCAAATGCTTTAAGTCGAAAGTCCTTGCATATGGTGAAGTTGATGGTATTCATGTTAAAGTTATGGAGACACTGTTTTTATGGTCCTAAATTCGAAGTATTCAGTGATCATAAGAGTTTGAAATATTTATTTGACTAGAATGAGCTGAATATGAGGCAAAAGAGATGATTCGAGTTTTTGAAGAACTATGACTTTGGTTTGAACTACCATCCCGGTAAAGCCAATGTTACAGCAAATGCTTTAAGTCGAAAGTCCTTGCATATGGTGAAGTTGATAGTTAGAGAGTTTGATTTGATCGAACAATTCAAAGACATGAGTTTGGTGTGTGAGGTGACTACAGATAGTGCGAGATATGGCTTGTTAAAGCTAACTGGTGGTTTTCTTGATGATATCAGAGAAAGTCATAAACCAGATGTAGCCTTGGTGGATCATTTGCCATCAGTTAATCAAGGTGAAAATGAATATTTTAGAGTTGACGAGAATGAGATCCTAAAGTTTTGGGATAGAGTTTGTGCATATGATGTGTCAGAACTTAAGAAAACCATTTTAGAGGAGAATAAATGAAGCAGTTTGAGTATTCATCAGGAGGATACTAAAATGTACTGAGACCTCAAGAAAATGTTTTGGTGCCCGAAGATGAAGAGGGATGTCACACATTTTATATATTCATGTATGACTTGCTAGAAGTCAAAGATTGAGCATCATAAACCGTCTGAACTGATGCTACCATTAGATATTCCTGAATGGAAATGAGATAATATATCAATGGATTTTGTGCATGGGTTACCGAATACTCCTAGAGCATTTGATGCGATTTTGGTGACCGTGGATAGACTAACTAAATCAGCGTACTTCATTATGATTAAGATCAGTTTTCCATTACAAAAGTTGGTTGAGATTTACATTATTGTGATTGTGAAGCTTCATGGTATCCCGTTGAGTATTGTGTCTGACAGAGACTCGAGATTCACATCTAGGTTTTGGGAGAGTTTATAGGAGGCTTTAGGTACTAAGATGAAGTTGAGTTTTGATTACCATCCATAGACCGATGGCCAGACTGAGAGGACTATCCAATCTTTGGAGAACCTATTGAGGGATTGCGTCTTAGAGAATGGAGGTGATTGGGACTATTTTCTACCATTGATTGAGTTTATATATAATAATAACTACCATTCTAGTATTAGAATGGCACCATTCGAAGCTTTGTATATGAGAAGGTGTATGACTCTTTTGTGTTGGTATGAGTCTGGAGAGAGTGTTGTACTTGGACTAAAGATTATGTAACAAACTATAGAAAATGTGAAAATTATCTATGAGAAGATGAAAGCATCTCATAGTAGGCAGAAGAGTCACCACGATAAGCGAAGGAAAACTCTTGAAATTCGAGAGGGTGATCATGTGTTTTTGAGAGTCGCTCATGTGGCTACTGTTGGAAGGGCTTTGAAGTCTAAGAAGCTTACTCCTTGTTTCATTGGTCCTTATCAGATTTCCCAGCGGATTAAAGTTGTTGCCCATAGAGGGCCTTACCACCCTCTCTTTCGAACCTGCATGATATTTTTCATGTATCTCAACTTCGGAAGTACATTTCCGACCCATCTCATATAATCCAAATGGACAATATGCAAGTGAGGGATAATCAGACTGTTGGAGCATTTCCTATAAGGTTTGAGGAACGAGAAGTGAAGCAACTCAGAGGTAAGGAGACGCTGGAGGAAGGAATCCTATATGAATATGTTTTCACCAGGTAATTTTCGAGGGCGGAAATCGTTTTAAGTGGGGGAGAATTATAACACCCAAATTTTTATTCAAGTATTTTATTTAATTATTTGTGCGTTTTATTCATTATACTTGAATTTTAGTATTTTTTAGTGTGTAAGGAAATTTTGGTAATTTAATAATTACCGGGGTTATAAAGTTTGAGAGTAGAAAAATAAAATATAATTATTGAGGTTATTAGGAATAATTTGATTTATTTAATTATTTTGTGATAAGTTTAGAGAGTAGAAAATTAAGGAATCTCGAAAAAATATTTAAATATTTATTTAAATTAAATATTTATTTAATTTGAATAATAATTTATAAAAAATTGAGAGTAGGGGGAGAAATTAGAATTTTTAATAAAATTTGAGGGTTGAGGTATAGTAAAGAAATATTGAGGGGGAAGTTTAGAATTTACTAAAACCTATTAGGTTATTTAAATAGAAAAGGTTGGAATGTGAGAAAGGCGAATACATAGAAAATGGGGAAAAGTAGAGAAACGACTGCTAGGAAACCCTAAGAAGAACTCTAGGGAGGAGAAGAAGCAGCTTAACTAGAAATTATGTAATTCCAAGGTAAGGGGTGGGGGGAATTATCTTATTGATGGATGATTTGGACAATCAAGATGGTGAGAGTTCCTTAACCTTCCATCAATGCCTTGGGGTAATCTAATTTTTCCCTTATTTCGTATGATATGTATAATTTTAGCCAAATAAGGTTTGGGCAAAACCTTATTGCGTAATTGATGAATTTGTTTGTCTGTTTGATTGCTCTAAGATTCAAAAGGGGGATTTGAGATAAATTCCCTACTGATCGGTCACCATTTCCATTGAATTCCCACCGTTAATCCGACGTATTTTCATCACTTTGGTAAGATTTATGTTTGTTTTTAGTTGCTTCGGAGTCATTTATCATGTTTTATTGGTTTGGTATCGCATTGCATTCGATTACAAGTTTATGTCAAAAAGATCTCGTTTATGCTTCGTTTGGTAGTGTCATTGTTACAGGCCATTGCACAGGTTTAAAAGCAATAATGGTGAAGCTATGGATACTCAGAAAGGCAAAAATATGAAGAAACAGCAGGTCAACACGGGCACCCGTGTGCCACAACACTGCCCGTGTTGTTGATCAGGCAAAGCAAAATGGGAAAAGAAAAACAGAGATCAACACGGGCACCCGTGTGGTGACACACGACCGTGTTGTTTAAAACAGTGCATCAACACAGGCGCCCGTGTGGAGGAACACAGCCCGTGTTGTTGCCTCTGTAGCTTGTGTTTAAAATAATTAATTATGTAGAATAACACGGCCACCCGTGTGGTGACACACGGCCGTGTTGATTGGACGCAGCTTGGAAACCCTACTTTTTGCTGTGTGAATCGATTCTGCTCATTAAGGGTAGTTTGGACCTTTTGCTTGGAAGAGATTCATCTGAAGCTATAAGAAGGCTTGAAAGAGAAAGAAGAAGGCACTTTTTGACAGACGAAAGAAAACATTGCATTGGAGAAGATAGCGAATACGAAGGATTTGAAGACGGCGAGATTCAAGGGCATCAACCATTGAAGATCGAAATCTCCTAATTCTTTGTAATGTCTAATCTTTACATTATGAGTTCTTTAAGTACTATGAGAGGCTGAACACCCTGATGCTAGGGGGGTGGTCATGATGTTATCGCATGTTATGAATTTGAACAAATGATTTCTTGATTACCATGTTACTTATTTCAATTCAATTGTGTGATGTTATTATGCTTTTGTATCGGACAAATACAAATTGATCTATGACTTGCAAGAACAGGATTGTGATTGTTAGGGTTTTCACACAATTGGGTTTACGAATGCATCATCTAGGACTACTAACTTCCGTAAATCACCGTAAACCTTGATATTGTGTATGATTAAAACCAATGATTAATTGAATGGACATTTGAGTAAGAATTGGTAGTTTAATAGTTTCTTCCTTAAGGACTTAAGTAAGAACATTCTGAGGTTAGGTGATTGAATGTTTCATATGTAATAAGGAAATCTTGACTGAATTCATAACTGGTTAAATCAACCACTCACCCTAGCATATTTTATCTTAATCAATTATTTTTACTATTTTTGTGTTTACTATTATAAATTCCAAAACAACCAAACTATTATCTTTTTGTTCTGATAGAATCAAATTAAAATAAGTATTTCCTACGCAATCCCTGAGATCGATACTTGGAAATAAAACTCCTTATTACTACATCGGTAAAAATAGTACACTTGCTATTTTTCCCATCAAATTTTGGCGCCGTTGCCGGGGATTGCCAAAATACATATTTTAATTTTTATTCTATTGAAATTTTGTTGCTCGTCAACCAAAATTTTATCTATGACATTTTTGTTATTCAATTCTAATCTTTGTCTAACTTGCTTATGCGAGGTAAGGCCTCAGCGGATTTTCCTTTTGACACAGATCCAGAAAGAACTCTTCGCGCTAGACTAAGACAAGCTAAGAGAAAGAAACTGGAATTAGCAGAAAAAGCGGAGGGAGAAGTTGTTTCAGTGCACTCAGAGAATTTCGATTCAGACACGAAAACAGTTCCTGAAATCATGGCTGCTAATCCACCACCACCAGAGAGACTCCTCGGTGACTATGGTGGAACCAACACTGCGGGTGGTCGTATGACAATTGTCAACCAACTGGTTAATGTAGAATAATTTCAGCTGCATCCCAGCACAATTAATCAACTCGAAAGGCGGTCCTTTTCTGGAAGAGTGAATGAAGATGCCAACAAGCATCTCCAAAGGTTTTTGACTATGAGCACAACGCTGAAAATGCCTGGACATAACGAAGAAGCAATAAGGCTTCGTATGTTCCCATTCACTTTAGCAGATGAAGCCGAAGACTGGTTCTATTCCTTACCTGCTGGCAGTATCACTACATGGGAGCAGATGGAAATAACATTCTTGCAGGAATATTTTCCCGCATCTGTGTCACTGAGAAAAAGATACGAGATCCTTAACTTCAAGCAGAAGAAGGGTGAGTCACTAGGAGATGCCTATAAAAGATTCAAGAGAATCCTAGTGGCTTGTCCTACTCACAACATGGATGAAACTGAGCAGATGCAAATGTTTGTTAATGGTCTTCGAATTCAAACGAGACAAATCCTTGACTCAGCAGCTGGTGGCTCACCTAACTTTGCAACAGCCACCGGTATAAAGAAGATAATTGAAGCAATTGCCTCAAATGAGCATCTGGAGTTGTATGATAGGGTGTCAAGCAAATCTACGGTAATTGATTTGAAGCTTGAAACAAACAAATAGGTAAAAATTGAAGAAGCAGTTGCTGCAGAGGTGGAGAAAAGGTTGAAGGCACTAAACATAGGTGCTCAGAAAGTGGCTCAAGTACAACAGGCACCAAACGATGTGTGTGGCATTTGTAATGGACCACACAATACTGTTCATTGCTTTGCAACACCACAGCAGATAGAAGATATCAAGTTTTTAAAGCAAAACCATCCCTACTCCAACACCTACAATCCGGGGTGGAAGAATCACCCCAACTTTGCTTGGAAAGATCAGAAGGGGAATGTGCAACAGCAGGTACAAGGCCAATATCAAAACCAATATCAGCAACAACAACAACAAGTCCCAAAGAAGGCAGATTGGGAGATTGCAATTGAAAAGATGGCAGCTCAACATATGCAATTTGAAGAAGAGACTAGAAACAATTAGAAAAATACCACCGCCTCCCTAAGGAATCTCGAAGTTCAGCTGGGACAGATAGCACAGCAACTAGAAAGTTCTCGAACACCAGGTTCCCTACCAAGTGAAACAATTCAAAATCCGAGAGGTCAGGAGAATGTTAATACTATCACGACGACAGAGAAAAAGGTTGCTAAAAAGAAAAAAATGATATCACCGAGCGAGCCGACTAAAGAAGAAACTACAAAAGGAACTAAACTGGTGATTAAGTTGCCCTATCCTCAGAGAATGACAAAGAAGGAACCTAGTGAGTCAGACTTGGAGAAATTCATGACAATGTTTAAAAGGATTGAGGGTCATATGGCTTTGTTTGAAGCACTTGAAAGGATGCCCATGTACAAGAAATTCGTGGAAGAGGTAATGGCTGAAAAGAAACCAACCACTGAAGAACAGGTATCTGGTAAGGAACAATATAATGCAAACTCCCTGGAGCAGAACATTCCTAACAAACAGAAGGATCCAGGAACCCTCACAGTACCATGCACAATCAAAGAAAGAACCTTCAAAAAGGTACTAATAGATTCTGGGGCTAGTGTGAATCTGATGCCATTATCGATCTATCACAGGCTGGGTATTAAAAATATCAGTGATATAAAGACCAATCCGAAGTTTGCGGATCACTCAAGAAAAGATGCATATGGTATAGCTAAAGATGTGCTGGTAACAATATCGGACTTGACTTTTCCAGTCGATTTTGTAATCCTAGACATACCTGAAGACAATGAGGCACCCATCATTCTGGGTCGACCTTTCATGAAGACGAGTCGATGCAAGCTCGACATGGATGAGTGCACGTTAACCTTGAAAATTCACAACAAGGAAATAACATTGAATGCTATTGAAGACCAGGAGATGGAGGAAGATACAGAATCGCAGTATCAAGTGGGCTTAATCAGGACATTGAATACTATCAAAGTCTCACCACTGCCAGTAGCCACCCTAAACGGAAAGATTCCTAACACCAAAAGGAAGGTTAAAAAGGAATCGTGGCACAAAGGAGTCCACACTAAGAAAAGAGACAACGTCCAAGTTATAGACAAGAGGTGCAACAAGGTTTTGAACCTAAAATACCCCCCATGATAAGGGAAATGAACCGTCGAGTCATGCGACGTTAAACGAAGCGCTTCGTGGGAGGCAACCCACGTGTTCGTTTGTTAACTTATTTTTTTTTTCTTTTCTGTGTGGATGTGAAACGTTGTTGCAGGTAAGGAGTGGAACTTGAAGAGTATAATCATAATCACTTCTCAGAGAAAGGATGCCAGACCTAAGAAGCATTGCAGAATTCAGAAATTGAGGAATACTGGGCATCCACACGGCCACCCGTGTGGTGACACACAGCCGTGTTAATCAAAACAGAGGATTAACACGGGCGTCCGTGTACATGAACACGGTCGTGTTGTTTGTAACTGACCAATTTTTCAAATTTTGTAATTTTGGGTATTTTCAATGTTGGGCCCCACTTGCTATTACATCTCTTCCCTACCACTCATTCTCACTTTTTCTGATTTTGAAAACCTCTCTCTCCCTCTTCCTCCATTGTTAACCTAGCCTCCATCAAATTAAGCTTCACTTTTCTCATAGCTCCACTCACTTTAACCTCATCTCACCTTCACAAAAATTGTTCCTCTCGCCGTCCTCTACACAGTGACGGTTGCAGTTTTCACTAACCTATTCTTTGGATTTTGAGAATTTTTTTCAGGTACCATTATGCCCCCAAAGCGTGCAAGCAAGGAGAAGGAGGTAGCCACGTCTTCTCGACCAAAGCAACGGGTTAGACGCTCTACAAATCCTCATGGCATTTTGTTTGACCAACCGAATCATCAAGAGAGGTATGTGATTCTAGCTAAACGTAAGCTTATTCCGACCCGATATATGTGTGATACTACCCTGGATGAGTTAGGTTTGAAAGAAGAGGTGCACCGCATGTTCCACAACATCGGTATGTTGGAATACATGCAATTCGAAGCACCGACCTTCGCTCGGATCACCCTTGAATTCTTGAGTACGGTTGAGTTCAAGATGAGGAGAAGGTGGACAGGTTCGGAGATGGAATTTTATGGGTAAATTACTTTCCGCTTGTTTGATGAAGATCATGAATTATCTGTTGAGGAACTTGGGAGTATTCTGAGCCTCCCGGTATCTGGACCAGGAACCCCTCCGGACACTTTTTCTGCTATTGATTTCTGGCAAGCTATTATAGGTAAAACTGGATATAACCCTAGCTCGGGAAAAGCTTCTGGAATTCATAACCCGTGCTTCAGGTATGCACAAAAAGGGTTAGCATACACCTTGTTCGGACGGGGTGATAGTACCGGGGTTGCGGCTAAGAGAGAGTTGTTTTTTCTGTATTGCATGACACACAATGAGCGAATCAATGCAGCGGCTTTCGCCGCCAATCATCTGAAACAGGTTGGCCATGCAACTACTGGGGATATTTCTGTAGGTGGTATGATCACGCAGATTGCGGGCCACTTTGGGTATGATCAACTCTTGATGGAAGAGACTGCAGTAATGGGCAAGACTAAGATTGACATGCACACGCTAGTCAATCAGCAAATGATTGCCATCAGGCCGACTCATTACGCTCTGATGATTCACAATATGGAAGTGCTCGTACTACCAGCACCTGGGTCCATTAGCATTGCCAATGCTGCTAACTGGTTGTACACAGGTTCAGCTCAAGCTGTAGGGGAAGATGCGCATTTTGACCATGACCTTTCAGGTGAGGACATGGAAGAAGATGAGAGGACAGCTACCCACGGTATGCCACCCCCACATGATTCGAGCTTACATGGTGAAGGCTCCTCTTTTATGTCCCAGGACCAGTGGGGTTGGATCCAGACGGAGATGGGAACTCTACGCACCGAGCAAACCAGACAAGGTGCGGAATTAGATAGACAGAGTGTGGAACTGTTCCGGAAAGGGACAATCATGGATGACATGTAGGCCATGATGCAACGTCTGATGTTGCATTTCCCACACGATCCTCCGCCTTCTCCACAACAGTGATCACTGTAAGTCCCCTTCGTGTTTGAATTTAAACATCGAGGTCGTTCAAGTGTGGGGGGGGGGGGGTTTCTCCTTTCATGTTTTTTATTTTCTTTCAATTTGTTTTGTTTGTGTTATGCTATCATTATATTAGTATGTTTGTTTGTTTTGTTTGTTTTCTGTTCTTTTGGACCTACTGTGTGTACAGAGTGATGAGAAACGGTTGGACGAGCCCGAGATCAATGGTAGTGGATGAATGACACCCCTCAAACTTAGGCTGATAAGGCACCCCGGAAGTTGATGCAACCTTGAGAAAAGAAGTCGGACACAATTCGGGGACACCAGACCAAGAGAGCGGTATGGAAAGACCAAGTCAGAAAAGAACCACATAACACGAGGAGACTTCAGAGCTTGCAAGCTAACCAACATGGTGAGATCACAAAAAGCCAAACACGAAATATCAACATGAGAGTTCAGCCAGGTATGACTTTATCACTCTGATTTTGCGTATGTCCTGTTGACACGTCACAGCATGACAACACACACTGAGGCAAGTTGTTTGTTTAGCCAGGGTCTTTCTAACCATCCCTATCTGTATGTTTCCCTTCGTAAACCCCGTTGAGCCTTAGCCATTTGTCGCAACGCGAAAGACCGGCGGGCAAAAGCAAAACAAACAGATCCGCCACCGTGCGTTATTTATCCCAAAAGAGGGAAAGGAAACGCTCGAAGTAAACCTGGAAAGGAAATGGTCTTACGACTGGAGATGCAAGGATCGGGAGTCGGTTACGCAAGGGGAAGGTATTAGCACCCCCTCACGTCCGTCGTACTCGACGGGATCCACGCTCAAAAGAATAGAAGAAAGGTTGCTAAAGACTGCTCACTGACTGCACACACGCTGGAAACAAACACAGAAAGAAGACGGAAGAAGGTAACTCGGCAGGATGTCGCATCCTGGACCTACGTAGTCTGTCAGACATAGACATCAGAGTCGACGTAGTTCGGGACAGGGGAAACATGCTCGCTAGGATGTCACATCCTATGCATACGTATCTTCTCTGCCGGAGAAGAATCAGAGCACTCGTAGCTCGGCTAACGCACGCCAAACAAAACAAAGACAGGAAACCGACTGCCAATCGCTGGACTTACGTCAAACTTCACACAAACAGGCAAACCTGGAAACCGAATGCCAATCGCTGGACTTACATCAGACTCCGAACCAACAAACACACACAGGAAACCAACTGCCAATCGCTGGACTTACGCCAGACTCCAACAAGCAAACAAGACACAGGAAACCAACTGCCAATCGCTGGACTTATGTTAGACTCCAACACACACAAAGGCGGTGAAAAAGAAAATAAACCCCTATCTCTTGTAAGCTTCACATAATAATCATATGATCCTCATCCAAGCAAATAAACCCCATCTCCTTGAGGAACCCTAACTGGTAGAATGCAACTGATTAGGGTTGACCAGAGGTCAAAACCCTAATCCCAAAGAATCTGAGCATGAACAATGAGCCCCTTGAGGATGACATAACCATGATGATGATGATGTACCCTTGCCAATAGGATAATGCTCAAACTCCTTGAGGGACCAAGAAACCCTAATTGAAACACAGACCCTCAGATGGCTAGTGATCAATGCATGAGACCCTCAGGCTTGAACCTCTTAACCTCTCTATCTTCTGAGAAAGACTTTTAGAGGATGACTTGCTTGTTCTCACCGTATATGCAATATGCAAATGCCTAATTTCCTAAAAAATGAAATGCAATATGCTAAGCTAGTCCCAAGAAGAGGAGGGCAAATTTTGAGGTGTTACAGCTGCCCCTATTCAATCCACTGTGAACCTGTCGATATGAATAGCCTCGACTTTCAGATGATCAGGGTGAAGAGTGATTGAATACCAAGAACAGACGAACAATTTGCACTCTGATGGGAAATAATTAACAATGCCTGTCAGAATCGGCAAGGAAACAAACTCAAAAGAAGAATCTGTCTGGTACGGAGAAATTCGGCTTGAATGTCGAAAAGGAATGTTGACCTGGATACCAAAATAAATGGTAACACAGGAACCACCATGGCCTGAACGCCGCTCGTTAGTCTGAATACTGAGCATCATAGTATGAGAACATCGATGTCGATCTGAACACCGGGAGATTGGCCTGAATGCCCGAAAAACTGGCCTAAATGCCACTTCAGTCTGGATACCACTTCGGTCTGGATACCGGGAGATTGGCCTGAATGCCACAAGTACTTCAACCTGATCGTCGAAAACTTCTTCGATCTGAAAATCGGAAAATCTGGCCTGAATACCCACCTCGGCCTGAACACCGGAAAAACTGGCCTGAGTGCCACAAGTTGCATCGATCTGAACTTCGGAAGCTTCTTCGATCTGAAAATAGGAAACTCTGGTCTGAATACCCACCTCGGCCTGAACACCGGAAACCTCTTCGATCTGAAAATCGGAAACTGGCCTGAGTGCCACAACAGTCTGAATACCCACCTCGGCCTGAACACCGGAAACCTCTTCGATCTGAAAATCGGAAACTGGCCTGAGTGCCACAACGGTCTGAATACCCACCTCGGCCTGAACACCGGAAACCTCTTTGATCTGAAAATCGGAAACTGGCCTGAGTACCACAACGGTCTGAATATCCACCTCGGCCTGAACACCGGAAACCTCTTCGATCTGAAAATCGGAAACTGGCCTGAGTGCCACAACGGTCTGAATACCCAAAAACTGTCATGTCTGTCAGCATCGGCATAAATAAGGGACAGTGATAAATGAGGCGACACGCGTGCCAACGACCCCTGCTGGGGATAACAAGCCATGAGCCTGCTATCCTTTATTCAACCCTAGCAAATGAACAATTTGCGCTCAGGTGGGGATTTTTCTCTCTTTACTTTTCTTTTTGGACCCTAAAACTTCTTTGATTATCATTTTCGTCTCCGCCCGACAGAAATCCTTCCTCCAATATCGCACTACTGGGGAATACCTGTTGATTCAAAATCACGATGCCAAACTCCTCAGAGTAACATCTTCACCTTCTGGCGCTCAAACAGTAACCACGGCTTGAGACTAGCTTATGCTTGCAATGCTGATGCATAATGATGATTTTTTTTAGCGTAATGCTCCATAATCATGGAAATGTTACGCAATTAGCTATGCAATATGCTATGCTTATCTACATGATGAATGCTTAAAAAGCATCCCCCTCAAGGGGCTCTTCCGAGGAGCTCGAGGCACTCTGCTGAGGAACTCGCTGTCGCTCCAACCTCCACCCTGTTGGGGAATAGCACTGCTGCTGGGAAATAGGCCACCCTCACTAGGGATAACCTCCTCTACACCCGACCGCCTGGGAATTTCGCTGGGAAAGAAACCACCACCGCACTCTACGGGGAAAACAACAGTCTCTGACTTGCTGGGGGAAAGGCCAACAACGGACACCTCCGTTGGGGAAACAGTAACCTCCAACCCTGCTAGGGGAAATACAGACCTTGAATCTGCTGGGGAGGTAACCATCCCGACTCTGCTTGGGGAAATGAGGAAATTCGGGCAAGGAACACCCGTCGACTCGTCGGACCCTGGTATTCAACATCTAAATCCGGTGTCAGCTTTCCACTTTTGAGAGCTCCCGGACTCGTCTGGACTTTTCTGATTCATCACCTTGTATTCTCACCTTCTCCGTACTCCACGGAGATCGAACGCCCTGGATTCATACAAACTTTCCATTCCTCAGACTTTGAAGAGTCTTCTTGATTAATATTCAGGATCGTCTAACGTCTTCCGTCGTCTTTTCACCATTCCTCAATCCCTTGTCCCTGATTGGACTCCACGGGGATCTTTTGTCAAAAACCTCACATCACAACCTGCAAGTGAGTGAAAATAATCTAACAGCACCTGCAAAAGAGATCCTTAGACAAAAACGTGCCCCAGGCGTGCCAAGATTTCAACACCTGCGTCACTCAACCTTCCAAATAAGATTTCAAGTTTTCAATCTTATAAACATGCATTGGAAGGGATCTCCATGTTTCGAAATGCAAAGATTCTTTATCAAAATAAACGAATGTTTTTGCAATCAAAGCGGTAATGAAAACAAAAAACAACATTATTTGACTGAATATGCATTTTATTGATTGGAAAAAGTGTGGCTCAAACTGAGCAATACAAAGGAAGCAATTCCTGAAAAGAGGTAATTGCGCACAAAAGGAAAATCTGTCCTAATGGCAATGTGAAACCGTGATCTCATCGAGTTCCAACTCGGTTACACCCCATATGTCCTCAGACTCTCCGTGCTTTCTGCCTTCTGAACAAGACGTTTCCGACCGATCTCTGTCGGGGATTATCCTGGTGTCATAACTAAAGCAAACGGACATGCTGGACGCAGTTGTTCGTTTCAATCCCTCTTTTGCCTGGACCGCCATTTTGGGTTTTCAGTCCACCGGGATACCCTTTTTTGCCCAAGTCGCCCTTGCGGGTTTTCGACTTGCCGGGTGTACAGTTTTTTCCTTTTTGTCCCTAATTTTTGCCCGAACCTTTTGCATTTTTTTTTGGTTCGCCGGGATGCCCATTTTTTCCTGGACTATTTTATTCTTTTCGTCCAGCGGGTCTCTTTATACGAAGTATTTTTTAACTGCGTCCGCATTCACAGGGGATGGAAAATCCTCACCATCCATGGTTGTCAACAACAAGGCTCCGCCAGAGAAAACCTTCTTGACCACGAATGGACCTTCATAATTGGGTGTCCACTTGCCCCTACGATCGTTTTGAGGAGGAAGGATCCTTTTTAGCACCATATCACCTACGTGATACACACGAGGTCGTACCTTTCGGTCAAAAGCACGCTTCATCCGCTGCTGGTACAACTGCCCATGACAGATGGTCGCCAGCCTCTTTTCCTCAATCAGGCTTAACTCCTCATACCGGGTCCTTACCCATTCAGCCTCTTGCAATTTCACATCCATCAGGACTCTCAAAGAGGGAATTTGAACCTCAACCGGTAGCACAGCTTCCATCCCATACACGAGCGAGAAAGGCGTTGCCCCAGTAGATGTACGCACCGAGGTTCAATACCCATGCAATGCAAACGGCAACATCTCATGCCAGTCCTTATAGGTCACGACCATCTTCTGCATAATCTTCTTTATATTCTTATTAGCTGCCTCAACCGCCCCATTCATCTTCGGACGATAAGGAGAAGAATTGTGATGCTCGATCTTGAATTCCCGGCACAGTTCTGCCATCATCTTGTTGTTCAAATTAGAACCATTATCAGTAATGATTCTCTCGGAAACCCCATATCTGCAAATGATGTCTCTCTTGAGAAATCTGGCAACGACCTGCTTCGTCACATTCGCATAAGAGGCTGCTTCCACCCACTTGGTGAAGTAATCAATAGCCACTAATATGAACCGGTGCCCATTCGAAGCCGTAGGCTCAATCTTCCCAATCATATCAATGCCCCACATAGAAAACGTCCACGGAGATGACATCAAGCTCAACGGATTTGGAGGCACGTGCACCTTGTCAGCATAGATCTGGCATTTATGACACTTCCGCACGAAATTGAAACATTGGGCCTCCATTGTCATCCAATAATAACCTGCCCTCAGCAGCTTCTTCACCATTGCATTTCCACTGGCATGGGTACCGAACGACCCCTCGTGAACCTCTTTCATCAATTGGCTTGCTTCTTTGTCATCAACACATCTGAGCAAGACCCAATCGAAATTACGCTTGTACAAAACCCCATCCTTATTCAAGTAGAACACCATGGCCAACCTCCGCAGAGTCTTTCGGTCCTTCTTGGATGCTCCCTCAGGATACTCTTGGGTTTCCAAATAGCGCTTGATATCGTAATACCACGGCTTCTCATCATCAGGCGCTGTTTCAACAGCAAACACATAAGTCGGTCTATCTAGACGTCCCACCTCAATACTGGGGAACTGATTCCACCATTGTACCTTAATCAAGGCGGCCAGAGTAGCCAAAGCATCTGCCAAAGGATTCTCTTCTCTCGGCACATGATGCAAAACCACCTTGGTGAAAAACGTCAACAATCTCCTCGTATAATCCCGGTATGGAATTAAATGAGATTGATGCGTATACCATTTTCCATTAACCTGATTCACAACCAAAGTCGAATCTCCATATATAACAAGGTTCTTGATCCTCAAATCAATCGCCTCTTCAATCCCCAGGATACAAGCTTCGTATTCATCCATATTATTGGTGCACTCAAATGTTAGCCGGGCAGCAAAAGGAATGTGGGACCCTTTTGGCGTAACCAAAACAGCACCAACTCCGCTACCATTTAGGTTAACGGCCCCATCAAACATCAGAATCCATTCGGATTCAGGGTCAGGCCCCTCCTCCGGGATCGGTTCCTCACAATCTTTCGATTTGAGAAACATGATGTCCTCATCAGGGAACTCAAACTTCATCGGTTGATAATCCTCAATGGGTTGCTGGGCGAGGTAATCAGACAATACACTCCCCTTGATTGCTTTCTGAGAGGTGTACTGGATATCATATTCGGTCAAAATCATTTGCCATCTCGCAACCCGTCCGGTCAATGCTGGCTTCTCAAATACATACTTGATTGGATCCATCTTGGAAATCAACAAAGTGGTATGAACCAGCATATACTGTCTCAGTCGGCGAGCAGCCCATACCAAAGCACAACAAGTTTTCTCGAGCAGTGAATATCTTGTTTCACAGTCGGTAAACTTTTTGCTAAGGTAGTATATGGCATGCTCTTTTCGACCAGACTCGTCATGCTGCCCCAGTACACACCCCATAGACCCCTCGAGGACCGTCAAGTACAGGATTAACGGTCGTCCCTCCACAGGAGGCATCAGAATCGGAGGCTCCTGCAAATACTCTTTTATCTTTTCAAATGCCGCTTGGCACTCATTATTCCACCTGACCGTTTGATTTTTCCTCAATAACTTGAATATAGGTTCACACGTGGCGGTTAGATGAGATATGAACCGTGAAATGTAGTTCAATCTACCTAAGAAACCACGAACCTCCTTCTCCGTTCTCGGTTTAGGCATTTCTCTTATTGCTTTTACTTTAGCAGGATCAACCTCGATTCCTCTTTCACTTACAATGAACCCCAGCAATTTACCGGACCGCACCCCGAAAGTGCACTTATTCGGATTCAACCTCAGTCTGAATTGTCTCAACCGGTCAAACAACTTGGCCAGATCCACCAAATGCCCCTCTTCTGTTTGGGACTTTGCTATCATGTCATCAACATAACATTCGATTTCATGATGAATCATATCATGAAACAAAGTCACCATGGCCCTCTGATAAGTAGCACCGGCGTTCTTGAGACCGAATGGCATCACCTTATAGCAGAAAGTGCCCCACGGTGTGATGAACGTTATTTTCTCCATATCATCTGGCGACATTTTGATTTGATTATAGCCAGAAAAGCCATCCATGAAGGAAAACACCGAGAATTGAGTTGTATTATCTACCAACATATCAATGCGAGGTAATGGGAAATCATCCTTCGGGCTAGCTCTGTTCAAATCCCGGTAGTCCACACACATTCTCACCTTCCCATCCTTCTTCGGGACCGGCACAATGTTCGCGACCCAAGGCGGATAATTAGTAACAGCTAGGAAACCAACATCCAATTGCTTCTGCACCTCCTCTTTAATTTTCATGGCCATCTCAGGTCGAGTTCTGCGCAACTTCTGCTTCACTGGAGGACAATCTGCTCTCAATGGTAATTTGTGCACAACGATATCGGTATCCAACCCTGGCATATCTTGATAAGACCAGGCGAAGATATCAACATACTCTTTCAACAAGGCTACCATTCTGCTCTTGACATTTTCCTCTAAAGCAGCCCCAACTTTCACTTCCTTTCTGACTTCGTCGGTACCCAGATTCACAACCTCAACTTGCTCCTCGTGCGGCTGAATCACCTTCTCCTCTTGTTTTAACAACCTGGCTAATTCCTCCGGTAGTTCACAATCTTCTTCGCCTTCTTCTTCGACATGATAGATCAGATTGTCGAAGTCATATGAGGGTGTAACAGGATTGTTATCAATGAGATCCGGAGAAAGATCGCATCTGCATGAATGTTGATTCATGCATTGCTTTAGAACCGAAGCGAAACAAATTGAAAAAGGAAAATGAAAACATTGCCATTTTTATTTTTGTTTTTAAACTGCAAAAATAACTGAAAAACAAGGAACACCGCTTTTAATTGAAAAACATCCTTTTATTTATGATGCAAATATTGCAAAATGAGACATGAGGTGACCCTTACAATGAACCATTACGTTTCGGACAAAACGCATGGCTTTCATGCAGACAAAATTGAAAAACAGAAAATATTACTCTTCGAGTAGAGTGACAGTGATGATCTTTTCGGCCTTCCAGTTCTGGACTTCCATTCCTGGTACGCACGGCTTTATCCATTGATCCATCTCGCAGTCACTGTCAACTTCTTCACCCACCATACAAATGTGATCTGGATCCAGCATTCCAGCACTGGTGAACGTGAATGACGTACGACGTCCTCTGCCCCGTCTAGACGAGCCTCAGCCCGGCTGATAACCCACTCCAAATTAGTCTTTCTTGGCGGCGATGTCCATCATCTTTCCCCATCCTGGAGCTTCTCCACTCCTCACCACCTCAACAACCTGTTTGTATGAAGAAATGGACGGTTTCTCCTCTTCTTTGGCAAAAAGAGCATTCTCCACCTTGACGGTTTCGAATGCTTGACTTGGTGTTTCAAATATCTCACCGTCCATTTCAACATACTTGAACGATGATAGGTGGCTGACGAAGATGTCTTCTTCCCCACAAACGATGACGACCTGCCCATCCCAGATATACTTCAGCTTCTGGTGCAAAGTCGAAGTCACTACCCCAGCAGCATGGATCCATGGGCGACCCAACAGGCAACTGTATGCCGACTGAATATCCATGACATAAAATACCGACTTGAACACCTCGGGCCCGATCTTCACCGGGAGCTCCACTTCCCCGAACACAACCCGCTTCGAACCGTCAAAAGCTCTCACTATCAGGTCAGTGGGCGTCAAGATTAACCCTTCACAGTCCAGCTTCGCCAGGGCTTTCTTTGGCAACACATTTAAAGAGGAGCCGGTATCAACCAACACGTGCGAAAGCACGACTCCTTTACACTCCATAGCAATGTGTAAAGCCCGATTATGATTACGCCCATCCACCGTCAAATCTAGATAAGTGAAACCCAACCCATGGCTGGCATTGACGTTTGACACCACCGTCTCCAACTGATTGATTGTTATCTCCTGGGGAACATAGGCTCTTTTCAGTATTTTCAGCAAAGCCTCCCTATGCCCCTCGGAGCTCAGCAACAATGAAAAGATTGAGATCTTGGATGGGGTCTGCTGCAGATGGTCAACAAGCTTGTACTCTGACTTCTTGATGATTCTCAAAAATTCTTCAGCTTCATCACCAAGTTCTCTTTCCGACCCACCAGGCGTCGGTGTCACCACAGGAGTACCCTCATTCACCACCTGCTTCCCTCTCGCCCTGGCTAAAGCCTCGGCCTTTTCTTTCTTTTCTTTTTCTCCTTCCCCACTTCTCAAAGCATCCGGTGCAAACAACCTTCCACTGCGAGTGAAACCACTGGGTCCGGCATTATCCACCTTTGAAATGGTGGTTTCACTTGCAGTTTGATCCTCCAACTTCTCCCCATTACAATATACTTCCCCACCATAATGCCACGGCACGTCGTCATCTTTGTCATAAGGAATTGGCCCAGGTACCGTGATAGTAACTGGAGCCGCATCGGCCAACGTTGACAAATCAACCGGGTCAAAATAGATGGTTATGGTGGAGACATATTCCTTCACCAAATCAACCTTCTCAAATCTGAGGCCTCCCTCATCCATCATCTTCTGGACAGCCTCCCTCAAGAAAACACACCCATTGATAGCAACAGTGCACGCAGCACAACAGTCATCACAACCCGGGAAGACCCCACTCTTCAACAATTGTCTTTTGACCTCAGCCAACGGAGTCTTCAACTGGTCTACACTCATCAGCCCGATTCTGCCCTCTTTAGAAATTGCATTCACCCCCATTTGACCATGCGCGGGCATGGGATTAGCATTCACATTTGGAGATGGAGCAAAGTTGATAGCTTTAGAAACCACCAAGTCCTGGACCACATGCTTAAAAGCTTTGCAATTTTCTACATTGTGTCCAGGGGCACCTGAGTGAAATTTACATTTGGCGTTCTCGTCATAGCTGGGAGGCCTTTGGTCGGGTCTCACTGGAGCCAAAGTTCTCAGTTGGACCAACCCCAAGTCCTTCAACTTCTTTAGCAAGAATGAATAGGTTACAGGTGGCCTATCAAATTGACGACCAGTCATTCGTCCTCTTACTTGATACCCAGCCCTCTGCGGTCTCTGTTGAAATGGCTGTCGTTGTTGTTGCGGTTGTTGTTGTTGCTGTTGTTGATTATCAGCAGGAATGGTTACCGCAGCAGTGTGCTGGTAGTAACGATCCCTGCTCTGCCCCCTCTGAGCATACACTGCACTGGTGTCACCCTCCTTTTTACGTTGGCCATTCCCAAAGGGCTTCTTCGATCCAGATGACGAAGCACTACCCTGGATTTTTCCCATCTTTAACCAACTTTCAATTCTTTCTCCGGCCACCACAATATCGCAAAGTTGGTAACCGGGCATCCAACCATTCTTTCAGCAAAGGTCCCCTGCAGGGTACCCATAAACAGATCTGACATTTCTCTATCCACCAACGGAGGTTGGACTCGGGCAGCCAGCTCCCTCCACCTCTGTGCATATTCCTTAAACCCCTTATTAGGCTTCTGAGACATACCCTGCAGCTGGGTACGACTAGGAGCCATGTCAGCATTAAACTGGTATTGTTTAAAGAATGCATCTCCAAGATCTTGCCAGCTTTTGATGTCAGAAGATTTAAACTTAGTGTACCATTCCAAGGATCCTCCAAACAGACTGTCCTGGAAGAAGTACATCCGCAACTTCTGGTCCATTGTATAAGCAGAAATCTTACGAACAAAAGCCTGGAGGTGAGTTTCTGGGCAAGAACTCCCATTATACTTGTCAAACACAGGCGCTTTGAACTTTTGTGGGATCACAATCCCCTCAACCAGCCCCATGTTCGACATGTTAACAACCCCCGGAGTAGCATAGCTTTCAAGAGCCCTGATCTTCTCCGCCAGCACCTGAATCTCTTTGTTTGGTGGTTGGACACCATATTGACCAAACTGTTTATTAAGCACGGAGAACTGATCTTCTTCTCTATCTTCCTTGGCCCCGAAGAAAGGAGGAAACAAACTGTCCTTCAAATTGTTACCCATCGGACCCGGTCCACCGCCTGTGGCAACACCGAAACCACCCCCATTATTAACCACCACACCAACATTTGTTTTCTTTCTGAGATCTTCTCCATCCATAGAACCACCAAGACCGTGGTTGGAGACCCCTCTAAATTGACACCACTATTAGCAGCTGAAGCCCGCTCGAGCTTCTCCACTTTATCAGCAAGTGCTTTTTGCCCCACGGCAAACCCTTACATAACATTGATCAGTTCATTCATTTTCTCCTTCAGCTCAAGAATATCCGTGTTGGGTAGATCCATCAGCCTGGATGTGTTGCGTCTAGTATGGTATCTGTGTGGACGTGTTGTGTGCAGAGGAATGATTCTACGTGCGCGAGCAATGATTCCTGAAACAATCAAGCACGTTAGAAACCGACACCTGCAAAATAGAAGACAAGTTATTATGATTATGCATGAATGCAATGTCTTTCCATATGAGGAACCCTCCGTCTTTCGATCCTGGTTTCATCGAGACAGATAATAATTCAACAGCAATATTCTGATATTCAATCATCTGGTTTCATCATACAGATCAGAGAATTATGATTTAGCAAAGATACCACCCAACCATGTATGTGCTATGTGAGTGCATACAAGAAAGCAAATAAAGCTTGAAGATCGATCACTGAATGAAAATAACCATTGTATACCAAAAGTGCACAATAAGTGCGAGAATCATACATCGAGTCTGATACAAATCAAATACAATTCTCCAGAATCAGAAAGAAAATACAAGCAAGTGAATTCCGTCAACAGGCCTGACGGTAATCCAACACAATTAAGAAAGGTCTAGTCTGACGAAGGTCCCACAGAAGGCCCTACATCATCAACCATCCTGGTAAACTTCACGGCGAACCTGAGCTCGGTGTTCTCCTGCTGCAATCTCCCCACCTCCTTCTGGTGAATCTTCATCTGTCTGAAATAATGATCCCTCTCAGTAAGATAATGTTCTCTCTCGGCAATATAATGATCTCTCTCAGCAATGATCTTCACGTTCTCTGTTTCCTTAATCTTTAGCTTTGCCTCCCACTCAGCGATAAGGACTCTGACTTTGTCTTCCCTCTGATCCCTCACAAGGATTTGTCTCCTCTTCTCATCTTCAATGACCTTCGAAGCTCTAGCCAACCTCTCCTTGGTGATGTCGTGCTCCCTCGTGGATGACTCTAAAGCTTGGCTGACCTTGCCATAATAAGCGGTGTCTATCTCAAAGCGCTTCACCACAAGAGCATGTCTCTTATCCTGGTCTTCCATTTTCCCTTTGATTTCCTGATTAGCCATTTGGACTCTAGCAACACTCATCTCCAATTCAGTCTTCTCTGCATGCAGCTGATCTCTCTCCCTCTTCATCTCTAGGAACTCTTCCATACTGACAAAAAAATGAGATTCCTCAATCAACGGATACCAAGGATAACCCACAGGAAATGGTAGACGAGTGAACTCCACTCTCTTGCTGAGCCAATCATCAAACGGAGGAAAAAACCTGTTATTAGCTCTACCCCAAGAAAACTTGCCTTTCCTTTGAATGTTGCGCCATGCGTCAGACACTTGCCTCAACCGTGACTGGTTACCCTCAACCGGGAAGTAGAAAGTTTCCTAAATCTCACTCTTGAGAGGAGGAACCTCCATAGCAAATCCCATTTGTCTCTTAAGAAGCGTCGGGTTATAATTAATGCAACCCTGAACTCCTATAAGAGGCACATTGGGAAAACCCCCACAACTGCAAATGAAATCTTGTCCAACCCCACTACTGTGAGTCCAAGCTATGTCTTTGGCCCGCAAACCCATCAACTTGGTCGCCCAATTTACAGTATGGTCAAGAAGAACAAAAGCACCCCTGGAAGGCAAATATCCCATAAACCATTTGTATCGTAGCTGAGCACAACATCTGATCAATCCCCTACGCCTCTTCTCGTTCCGATTATGGACCGAGTAATAAACATCCCCAACCAGAGTAGGAATAGGATTCCTCTGAACAAACAAACGGATGGCATTAATATCCACAAAGTTCTTCTGGTTAGGAAACAGGATGATTCCATAAATGCTCACAGCAATCAAAGCGCAGGCAGCTTTCCAAACACCCAAATCAGCATACTCCTTGGCTTTAGCCTCCAAGAAACTTAGATGAAAACCAGGCAACTTTCCCTTCTCCTTCAGACCTCCTTTAGTCACTTCGGGGCTCAAATAAAGAGCACGAGAGATCCCCCCAACATCAGGTTCTTCCTTAATAGCATAGAAAGGAACCTGATTTCTGATCTAAATGCCCAAGATACCAGCATAGTCCTCCATCAAAGGCCCCAATAAGTAATCCGGGAAGACGAAACATCTCAAACCAGGGTCATAAAACTGGAGAAGAGTATGGATGGCACTCCTATCCCTATCAGTGAGCCTGAAAACCGTCTTTAGAATACCCTCATACGTCTCACGGAACATCCCCACATGGTCAGGTGTAATCAATGATATCATATCCTTTAGCACACTGATCTCTGAATCAAAGAAGTTGTAGACAACATCGTCCTTCAAACCAGGCCTCATGTCTGAGAAAAGAAGTCTCTCAACCAGGATCTCAATCAAGAATGTTCCCTGCATATGGATAAACATGAGTTAGATGCGGATAAATGCAAAATGAGAATGATGCTGATGTATGAATGCAATGCATTATGCCATCCTCCAAGTCATCTGATCATCAACTGTACAGAAGCCCCGGTCTCTGAACTGATCACAACCATCTGAGGTACTAAGTAACCACAAATCCGACTTGGGGTTCCGAAATAAACGGAACGGAAGGATACATCACCATCATCACCATCATCACAGAGAAAACACTGAACTGATAGCCACAACAATCTCTGAATCAACCTAGGGAATCCTGAAATAAACGGATCCCCACTGATAAATACCACGGACAGAACTCCGGCGTCTCAGAAATAAATATCCATAAATCCAACTTATAAACAGGACTCTGACCAATAACTGAACCATTAGTCACCATCACAGTCACCATCAGAACATGTATCTGTAAGAATCAACCCTCCCCTCACAGGTGAATTCTAATCAGGTCATCCTAAGGCGGATAATGGTCTTGACAATCGGGCAAAGATACTCAACGGGTTTGCCCTTTCGGGTGTGCCGTTGCAGCTCTCATAAGATCGTCTAAACCAAAGATTCGGGAAAGAACGGTCACCGAAGTCAATAGCTCAAAAGAGGTAACCCAACCAAAGTGGAATACTCCACAATGGAAAAGCTCTCTCAGATGAACCTCGTCCGGCTTGTGGTATGTCACGTCACAACAACATGCCCAACCAACATGTGAGGAATGTAACACCCCAATAAAAATAAGATAATTATTTAAATTAAGTTAATAGTATATTTATTAATTTAATTAAATAATTGGATTATTATTGGAATATTGGGATTATTATTATTGGATTATTATTATTATTATTGGAATAAAAGTTGGAATTAGAAAAGGTCCCATTTGGTAAAAAGAGGTTTTCACGTGAAAACAGAGAAACGACCCTAAAGTGGAAAAAGGGAAAAGAGCCAGAGAACAAGGGTTGAAGAGAGGAAGAGCTCGAAGCCGAAGGATTGCCGGATTAACTCAAGTAAGGGGGGTTTATCATCGTTTAATGGGTATTATGGGATAACATGTAATGGATAGTGATAAACCATTGATTTGACTCTAATTGGAATGATGTATGCTGGAAATTGTGAAATATTGGATGAACGAAAATTGGATCATAATTGAAGGAAATTCGTAGGAATTAGATGTAATAATGTTAGCAATTGTGAAATCGAATAAGGTACGATTCGTGTTAGATGATATGAACGATTAATGTGAAGAATTGGATTGTAGGAGGTTGGAATTGGGAGATCTCGTAGCAGAGAAAACCATAGCAGATCTGGAAATCTGGTTTCTGGTCATACGCGTATGGCACTAGGCAATATGCATATGAGATGGTCTGGTACGCGTATGGCACTAGGCAATACGCGTATGGATGAGGAAGATGATGTTTTGAACGTGGTTTGACCTCTGTTGGTACGCGTACGGGGAAGTGTTACGCGTAGCATACGCGTATGAGATGGTGTTACGCGTATGGGATTTGGTCAGGAGATGGGCCATACGCGTATGGGACTAGGCAATACGCGTATGGGCAGATTTGTGATTTTTCTGGGCTATTGTTGTGCCGTTTTTGGTTGTTCAGCTGCGTAATGTAATTTAGCTGATGTATGATATAGTAGGGATCATTTCCCGTTGTATTGAGCAGTGTAGGTATTAGTAGAGTGTGCTAATACTGTGATTATTAATTGGCATGACATGATATGATTTTGTGATAATATGCTGATGATGTATGATTGTATGCATAATGCTGTGAATGTATGTATTATGTGGAATGGACTGTTTTATGGCTTAGAGTGTGAGCATATGTCCATTGTGGATTGTTGTTAATGTTGTATGCTAGGTGAGTTAGCGTGCATATTATGGCCTTTATGGTGGTAGCTAATTCCCATGGTGAGGAATTAGTGAGTGAATTATTGTGGATTGTTGTTGATGTTTGCATGCTAGGTGATTAGCGTGCATAGCATAGCCCTTGGGGTGGTAACTAATTCCCATGGTGAGGAATTAGTGAGTGAGTCACTAGGTCTCAAATGAGTGGGACTAGTGAGCTTGGTAGCCGTATCTGGATTTGATCGGTGAGGTTGAACTATATGTTCACGAATAGTCGGTACCGCATGCATGGAGTCTCATTGCATAATGTATGTATGGCGTATAATATGAATGGATGTATTCCAATATTATACGTGTGTTGTGTGTTTATGTTGAGTATGACTATGATATTGAGTTGATGTTGCTGAATGTGTGATCTGATTAGGGTGATGAGATGTGTTAATTTACTTAGCATTACATGATATTTTATAATGCTTATTATATCGATTGAGGAACTCACCCTTACAACTATGTTTTCAGGTAACGAGCAGTGATTGAGTAGAAGCTAGTCCTTGGAGTCTAGTGTAGTCCTTAGTGGGTCATGCTCTGGTAGATGTAACATCGGGATGGGATGTTTTACTATGTTTTCATTTGGTTGTTGGACAACTTTACATGTAATGTATTACATGGTTGAATGTTGTTAGTTTGTATCCGCTGCGTATTATGCAAATGTTTTATTTTGATCAAATAAATGAGCATGACAGGATATTTTGGAAAATGGTGTGAAGTGTCAAGTGTGACACCCTTGATTGCATATTTACTCTGATTTATATTTTGTTATTTTAATTAATTATTGGGGTATTTTAGAAGGGTGTTACATTAGTGGTATCAGAGCATAGTCAGTCGAGTCGTAATTATTCTGTTCCCTTGTACGGGATAGGTGTTGTGTAACCCTATCAGTACTTATTGTTTTAGCTTGTTGGGTTTTTAGAATAGAGATGGCTGGAAGGGGTAGAGACGATGCTGCGATTGCTGAGGCTCTGGGTATGCTAGCTGGAGTACTTGGAGGAAATCCGAATGTTGTGGGAATGGGAGCTGCTCGTCAACTGAGTGAGTTCCAGAAGAACAATCCTCCAATGTTCAAGGGAGCATACGATCCAGAAGGTGCTCAGAAGTGGTTGAAGGAGATCGAGAGAATCTTCCGAGTGACTGAGTGTGCCGATAACCAGAAGGTCAGGTTCGGTACGCATATGCTGTCAGAAGAAGTAGATGATTGGTGGGTTGCTACCCGCACTGAGTTGGAATCTGCTGGGAATGCTGAGATCACTTGGGCTGTGTTCAGAGAGAGATTCCTGAGGAAGTACTTTCCAGAGGATGTCAGAGGAAAGAAAGAGATAGAGTTCTTGGAATTGAAGCAGGGCAATCGGTCTGTTACTGAGTATGCTGCTAAGTTCACAGAGTTGTCGAAGTATTACACTCCCTATAACGAGGCTACTGGGGAATTTTCAAAATGTGTGAAGTTTGAGAACGGGTTACGTCCCGAGATCAAGCAGGCTATTGGGTATCAGCGGATTAGAGTGTTTTCTGACCTGGTGGACTGTTGCAGGATTTTTGAACAGGACACCAAGGCCAGAGCGAAGAGCTATCAGCAAAGGGTTGATAGGAAAGGCAAGAATCAGAATGATCGTGGGAAACCGTATGCAGCTGGCAAAGGTTTCCAGAGGCAGAGTGGGATGAAGAGGCCTAGTGGGGGAGACTCCAGTGCCCCTGCTAAGTGTTTCAGATGTGGTCAGGCTGGACATCGTATCCATGAGTGTACCAGTAATGAGAGGAAGTGTTTTAAGTGTGGAAAAGGTGGTCACTTGGCTGCAGAGTGCCGGTTGAAGACTGTGACTTGTTTCAACTGTGGAGAGGTGGGTCATATCAGTCCACAGTGTCCTAAGCCGAAGAAGGAGAACCAGTCGGGAGGCAAGGTTTTTGCTTTATCGGGTTCTGAGACTTCTGCAGATGATCGTTTGATCCGAGGTACGTGTTATATTAATGGCTTTCCTCTTGTAGCTATTATTGACACAAGTGCGACTCATTCCTTTATATCTTTGGATTGTGCTGTGAAACTTGAATTAGAGATATCTGAGATGCATGGAAGTATGGTGATTGATACTCCTGCGAAGGGTTCAGTGACTACTACTTCAGTTTGTTTAAATTTTCCTTTGAGTATTTTTGGTAGAGACTTTGGGATGGACCTCGTGTGTCTTCCACTAGTGCAGATTGATGTTATTCTGGGTATGAACTGGTTGGTGTGTAACCGAGTTTATATCAATTGTTTTGATAAGACTGTGATTTTTCCTGAGATTGAGGAAGGAAAGAGTTTGTTTCTATCAGCGAGGCAGGTGAATGAGGCAGTAGCAGATGGGTCAGAGTTGTTTATGCTGTTAGCGACTTTGGAGGCTAAAGATAACCTGGTGATTTGCGATCTAGCTGTGGTATGTGATTTTCCTGATGTGTTTCCGGAAGAAGTGAATGAATTACCGCCAGAGCGTGAAGTTGAGTTCTCGATTGATTTGGTACCTGGTACTAGGCCGGTATCGATGGCTTCGTACCGTATGTCTGCTGTTGAGTTAACTGAATTGAAGAGTCAGCTGGAAGATCTGTTGGATAAGAAATTTATTCGTCCGAGTGTGTCACCGTGGGGTGCACCAGTGTTATTGGTTAAGAAGAAAGAAGGTACTATGAGGTTGTGTGTGGACTACAGGCAACTGAATAAAGTGACGATCAAGAATCGGTATCCTTTGCCGAGGATTGATGATTTGATGGATCAGTTGGTTGGTGCGAGTGTGTTCAGCAAAATAGATTTGAGATCTGGGTATCATCAGATACGTGTGAAGACTGAGGATATTCAGAAGACTGCTTTCAGAACGAGGTATGGACATTATGAGTATTCTGTAATGCCTTTTGGTGTGACTAATGCGCCTGGAGTGTTTATGGAGTATATGAATAGGATTTTCCATCCGTACCTAGACAAGTTTGTTGTGGTGTTTATTGACGATATTTTGGTGTATTCGAAATCTGAAGAAGAGCGTGCTGAACATTTGAGAGTGGTTTTAGGAGTTCTACGAGAAAAGAAGTTATTTGCTAAACTGTCTAAGTGTGAATTTTGGTTGGAAGAGGTTAGTTTTCTTGGTCATGTGATTTCCAGAGGTGGTGTTGCTGTTGACCCTTCTAAGATAGAAGCGGTATCTAAGTGGGAAGCTCCGAAGTCAGTTTCTGAGATAAGGAGTTTTCTTGGACTTGCAGGTTATTATAGGAAATTCATTGAGGGATTTTCTAAGTTGGCATTACCGTTGACGATGTTGACTAGAAAGGGGCAAGCGTTTGTTTGGGACTCAAAATGTGAAGAAGGTTTCCAAGAGTTAAAGAGAAGATTAACTACTGCTCCTATTCTGATATTACCGAGTCCGTCGGAACCATTTGAGGTTTACTGTGATGCTTCATTGTTGGGTTTGGGTGGTGTTTTGATGCAGAATAAGCAGGTTGTAGCTTATGCTTCGAGACAACTGAAGGTTCATGAGAGGAACTATCCGACACACGATTTAGAGTTGGCAGCTGTGGTATTTGTTCTGAAGTTGTGGAGGCATTACTTGTACGGGTCAAGATTTGAGGTTTTCAGTGACCATAAAAGTTTAAAGTATTTGTTTGATCAGAAAGAGCTGAATATGAGACAGAGGAGATGGTTAGAGTTTCTGAAGGATTACGACTTTGGTTTGAATTACCATCCGGGTAAAGCAAACGTAGTGGCTGATGCATTGAGCCGGAGATCATTGCATATGTCTCTGTTAATGGTTAAGGAATTGGATTTAATTGAGCAGTTTAGAGACTTGAGTTTGGTGTGTGAGAGTACTCACAATAGTGTTAAATTGGGAATGTTGAAGTTAACGAGTGGTATTCTGGATGAGATTAGAGAGGGTCAGAAATCCGATGCGCTTTTGGTTGATAAGTTGACTCTAGTGAATCAAGGTCAAGGTGGTGAATTTAGAGTTGATGAGAATGGTGTTTTGAAATTTGGTAATCGGGTGTGTATTCCGGATGTTACCGAACTTAAGAAGAGTATTCTTGAGGAAGGACATCGTAGTGGCCTGAGTATTCATCCTGGGGCTACGAAGATGTATCATGATTTGAAAAAGTTATTTTGGTGGCCGGGAATGAAAAGAGAAATTGCGAGTTTTGTTTATTCTTGTTTGACTTGTCAGAAGTCAAAGATTGAGCATCAGAAGCCGTCTGGGCTAATGCAACCGTTGGTTATTCCAGAGTGGAAGTGGGATAGTATCAGTATGGATTTTGTTTCTGGGTTACCGAGGACAAGTAAGAATTTTGAAGCTATTTGGGTGATTGTTGATAGATTGACGAAATCGGCTCATTTCATTCCGATCAGAATGGATTATCCGTTAGAGAGATTAGCCGAGTTGTATATTGAGAAGATTGTAAGTTTGCATGGTATTCCGTCGAGTATTGTTTCGGATAGAGATCCTAGATTTACATCGAAGTTCTGGGAAGGTTTGCAGAGGGCTTTGGAAACTAAGCTGAGATTGAGTTCTGCATATCATCCGCAGACTGATGGTCAGACTGAGAGGACGATTCAGTCACTGGAGGATCTTTTAAGAGCTTGTGTTTTGGAAAAAGGAGGTGCTTAGGATTGTTATTTACCTTTGATTGAGTTTACCTACAACAATAGTTTTCATTCGAGCATTGGTATGGCACCGTTTGAAGCTTTGTATGGTAGGAGATGTCGGACACCTTTATGTTGGTATGAGTCCGGTGAGAGTGTTGTGGTTGGACCGGAGATTGTTCAACAAACTACGGAAAAGATTAAGATGATTCAGGAGAAGATGAGAATTGCTCAGAGTCGTCAGAAGAGTTATCACGACAAGAGGAGGAAGTCACTTGAGTTTCAAGAGGGAGATCATGTGTTTCTTCGTGTTACTCCGATAACTGGGGTTGGTCGAGCTTTGAAGTCGAAGAAGTTGACACCTCGATTTATTGGTCCTTATCAGATTTTGGAGAGGATAAGGGAGGTAGCCTATCGTATCGCTTTACCGCCGTCACTTGCAAATTTACATGAGGTTTTTCATGTGTCTCAGTTGAGGAGGTACATTCCTGATCCGTCGCATGTGGTCCAAGTAGATGATGTACAGGTGAGAGATAACCTGACTGTTGAAACGTCACCTATGAGGATCGAGGATCGAGAGTTGAAGCAGTTGCGGGGTAAAGAGATTGTTTTAGTAAAGGTAGCTTGGGGAGGACCAGCAGGTGGCAATGTGACTTGGGAACTTGAGAGTCAGATGAAGGAGTCTTATCCTGAGTTGTTCGCTTGAGGTATGTTTTCGAGGACGAAAACTCTTTTAGTAGGGGAGAGTTGTAACACCCCAATAAAAATAAGATAATTATTTAAATTAAGTTAATAGTATATTTATTAATTTAATTAAATAATTGGATTATTATTGGAATATTATTGGGATTATTATTATTGGATTATTATTATTATTATTATTGGAATAAAAGTTGGAATTAGAAAAGGTCCCATTTGGTAAAAAGAGGTTTTCACGTGAAAACAGAGAAACGACCCTAAAGTGGAAAAAGGGCAAAGAGCCAGAGAACAAGGGTTGAAGAGAGGAAGAGCTCGAAGCCGAAGGATTGCCGGATTAACTCAGGTAAGGGGGGTTTATCATCGTTTAATGGGTATTATGGGATAACATGTAATGGATAGTGATAAACCATTGATTTGACTCTAATTGGAATGATGTATGCTGGAAATTGTGAAATATTGGATGAACGAAAATTGGATCATAATTGAAGGAAATTCGTAGGAATTAGATGTAATAATGTTAGCAATTGTGAAATCGAATAAGGTACGATTCGTGTTAGATGATATGAACGATTAATGTGAAGAATTGGATTGTAGGAGGTTGGAATTGGGAGATCTCGTAGCAGAGAAAACCATAGCAGATCTGGAAATCTGGTTTCTGGTCATACGCGTATGGCACTAGGTAATATGCGTATGAGATGGTTTGGTACGCGTATGGCACTAGGCAATACGCGTATGGATGAGGAAGATGATGTTTTGAACGTGGTTTGACCTCTGTTGGTACGCGTACGGGGAAGTGTTACGCGTAGCATACGCGTATGAGATGGTGTTACGCGTATGGGATTTGGTCAGGAGATGGGCCATACGCGTATGGGACTAGGCAATACGCGTATGGGCAGATTTGTGATTTTTCTGGGCTATTGTTGTGCCGTTTTTGGTTGTTCAGCTGCGTAATGTAATTTAGCTGATGTATGATATAGTAGGGATCATTTCCCGTTGTATTGAGCAGTGTAGGTATTAGTAGAGTGTGCTAATACTGTGATTATTAATTGGCATGACATGATATGATTTTGTGATAATATGCTGATGATGTATGATTGTATGCATAATGCTGTGAATGTATGTATTATGTGGAATGAATTGTTTTATGGCTTAGAGTGTGAGCATATGTCCATTGTGGATTATTGTTAATGTTGTATGCTAGGTGAGTTAGCGTGCATATTATGGCCTTTATGGTGGTAGCTAATTCCCATGGTGAGGAATTAGTGAGTGAATTATTGTGGATTGTTGTTGATGTTTGCATGCTAGGTGATTAGCGTGCATAACATAGCCCTTGGGGTGGTAGCTAATTCCCATGGTGAGGAATTAGTGAGTGAGTCACTAGGTCTCAAATGAGTGGGACTAGTGAGCTTGGTAGCCGTATCTGGATTTGATCGGTGAGGTTGAACTATATGTTCATGAATAGTCGGTACAACATGCATGGAGTCTCATTGCATAATGTATGTATGGCGTATAATATGTGAAATTCTAGTTATCAGACTTTGGATGTCACACTGGTTGTTATGATATCCAATTCTGCACAGACAGGGATTATGCAGAACTTAATTGTAAGTGCAGTAAATAACACAAGTAATTGTTCACCCAGTTCAGTCCAACATGACCTACATCTGGGGGCTACCAAGCCAGGGAGGAAATCCACTATTAGTAGTATCAATTCAAAGCTAAACTCACCCGTTTACAACTTATCACTTAATCCCTACCCAATGCAATTTCAATCTTAATCTAAGATCAGAGTTCCTACTCACTCCCCCTCAATCACCTCAGTGATATTAAAAACACTTTGAAGTCACACTTCAAAAACAACTCTTGGTTATGCTTCACAGCTTAAACCAAGATACACAGCACTCACGCTTAAAAGCTTTGAGTGACACAACACTTACAACTCAATGAACACCCTATGCCAAAGCAATCATCTATTTGATAATGACTTGGCTTACAAGATACGTCTAATTCTAGACTCACAAAAATACAGCAGTGAAGTAAGATGGACACACTAAATCTTCACGCCTCAAAATCCCTGAAACTGAATGGAGGAATGCCTTCCTTTTTATATTGCAGCACCTGGGCTTTTGCACCTGTATTTTCCTGAATTTTAGGTCACATACGTTCCCTCAAATTCAATATTTAGGTTGCTAACAAATAGGCTATTTGTTAGGTTCATTGAATGTAGCTTGGTTGTTGATTTCCTGGATTTTCTCTAAGCTGTTGACTTCCTAAAGAATAGCCTAAGAAAGCTGTAACAGAAAACTGAACAACCTACAATTTAGCATATGCTGTCAGGCATGAATGTCACGACATTCAGCTTGACATCAAGGTCCATATGCTGAGTCTGTTTTCCCAGAAAACAGACTGTACAAATCTGCTGACCTGTACATGATCAATATGACCATACTACAGTACCAGCTTACATTAGTAAATGTCAAAGTGTCCAACTTAACATTTACACAGTTGGCCTTAGGTTAGTTCTGTAATTCTCTTGAAGAACAAACTAACTAATATGCTGAAGTATAGCAGAACACCACTCTGCCCAATCTTCAGTAGCTGCTGTCAATGATGAATGTCACAACATCCAGTTTGACATTCAATCAGTAGGCCTTATGCCAGGTCTGGTTCTTCCTTGATAACCAGACTGCAAGTGAATACTAAGTTCTAACAGAGCTTCTGTTCCTTAGTATCTGTTGACAGGTATGAATGTCACAGCATTCAATAATCCTGTGTTAGCTAGTCCTGCAGTAACTACAATGTAGTTACATATACATGTCATGACATCAGTCAAGACATTTGTGTTTTACCATACAATGCAGCCAATTAAACACCTACAAACTCCCCCTTTGGCAAATTTTTGGCTAAAACACTTTGATCCCCATAACAGAGTTCATAGCAGCGGAAACACTCACCTAGCAGGAAATAATACTAGCTAAAACACTCAGAGTGGCAGCACACTCACACACATGGAAGTTAAATAAAAACTTCACATAGCAGCCCATATATATTAGAAGTTGCACCTAAACTTCAACATCAGCTGCAGGGGGGGAATCTTCAGATCTGTCATGAGAGTCTGTTTGTAGAGACCCACTCTGTTTGTCAGGGGTATTGGTGGTTATTACTCCCCCTTTTTGTCACAAATGTTGCCAAAGTCAACAACATAGGCAGAGCACAATGACAGAGTTCCAGACTTGGTTTTACTTCATAGTTTCAACCAAGTTCACATCCACTTGATCTTGCTTCACAACTTCGATCAAGTGATCACCCACTTTTGCTTTACAGTAGGTACCACCATATCAGATGCCATGATGTTGTTTCTGACATCCAGAACCACTCCTGCATGAACAGCATCCTTGAACTCCTGCAGGTACAGAGGCCTTCTCTCTGTAGGGTGTCCCCTTACCCTCTTGTATTCACCCTTGTTGCGCGCAGCATAGCTATGATATGTTGACCAATCATAGTCTTGTACAAATCGTTTAATAGGCAGAGATATTAAACAATTTATCCCAAACATCAGTGGTTGCTATAATGTCTCAGAGAGACATATTCCCAGTTTGCTCCTTAAGTTTTCAAACTGAGTAGCATCCAGAGCCTTTGTAAATATGTCAGCCAGTTGAAGATCCGTGGCTACATGTTCCAAAGTGATCACCTTGTCTTCCACCAGATCTCTGATGAAGTGGTGCCTAATGTCAATATGTTTGGTCCTGCTGTGTTGGATGGGATTCTTGGAGATGTTGATGGCACTGAGATTATCACAGAACAATGTCATGACATTTTGAGTGACATTGTGCTCAGTGAGCATTTGTTTCATCCAAACCAGTTGGGAGCAACTGCTTCCAGCCGCTATGTATTCAGCCTCTGTAGTGGACAGAGAGACACAGTTCTGCTTCTTGCTGAACCACGATATGAGGTTTTCTCCTAAGAAGAAACATCCACCTGATGTGCTTTTTCTGTCATCAGCACTTCCAGCCCAATCAGCATCACAGTACCCAGATAGGACAGGCTCAGACCCATGTGAGTACAGCATCCCATAGTCACATGTCCCATTGATGTACTTGAGGATCCTTTTGACTTGATTCAAGTGACTCACCTTGGGCTCTGCTTGATATCTGGCACACACTCCAACTGCATAGGAAATGTCAGGTCTACTTGCAGTTAGATACAGCAGACTACCTATCATGCTTCTGTACAGGCATTGATCAACACTGGGTCCTCCATCATCTTTGGTTAACTTCAGATGAGTAGGAGCTGGAGTCCTCTTGTGCCTGGCATGATCCATACCAAACTTCTTAACTATGTTCTTGGCATACTTGCTTTGGGAGAGAAACATGGAGTCCTCCATTTGGTTTACTTGCATTCCAAGGAAATAGGTCAGTTCTCCCACTAGACTCATTTCAAACTCAGATTGCATCTGGTGAACAAATTTTTTAACCATTTGTTCTGACATTCCACCAAAGACTATATCATCCACATAGATTTGAGCTATCATGATTTTGCCTTCCTCATCCTTCACAAACAAGGTTTTATCTATGCCACCCTTTCTGTATCCATTTGTGGTCAGAAATTCGGTTAACCTTTCATACCAAGCTCTGGGTGCTTGCTTCAACCCATACAAGGCTTTCTTCAGCTTGTATACATGCTCAGGTTGGTTAGGATCACAAAACCCTTTGGGTTGTTCCACATAGACTTCTTCATTCAGGTAGCCATTCAAGAATGCACTCTTCTCATCCATTTGAAATAGCTTAAACTTCAGGATGCATGCTACCCCCAACAGCAATCTAATGGACTCAAGTCTAGCCACAGGAGCAAATGTCTCATCAAAGTCTACTCCTTCAACTTGAGTGTATCCTTGAGCTACTAGTCTTGCTTTATTTCTAGTAATTACTCCTTTCTCATCAGATTTGTTTTTGTAGATCCACTTGGTACCAATGATGTTGGACCCTTCAGGTCTTGGAACCAGCTCCCATACTTCATGCCTTGTGAACTGCTCGAGTTCCTCTTGCATGGCAATGATCCAGTATTCATCAGTCAGGGCTTCTTTCACATTCTTTGGTTCAACCTTGGAAACAAAGCAGGAATTTGAGTTTATTCCCCTTGACCTGGTAGTTACACCACTGGTGGGATCCCCTATGATAAGATCCTTAGGGTGGTCTTTCTGAATTCTGATAGATGGCACTTTGGTAGGTGCTTCTACTTCACATTCAGGAGGAGGTTCCTGTACTTCTTCAGGCTTGACTGGACTGTCAGTTGGACTATCAAGGAATGTTTCAACATCCTCCATGACATCGGTTCCTTCCTCTTTATCATCCACAATGACATTTATGGATTCCATCAGGACATTGGTCCTGTAGTTGAACACTCTATAGGCTCTGCTGTTCGTGGAGTATCCCAGAAATACGCCTTCATCACTTTTGGGATCTAGCTTCCTTCTCTGTTCACGATCTGTGAGAATGTAGCATTTACTTCCAAAAATATGAAAGTACTTCACAGTGGGTTTTCTACCTTCCATATTTCATACAGAGTGGAGGAGGTTCCTTTTCTCAAGGTGACTCTGTTGTGAACATAGCACGCCGTATTCATTGCTTCAGCCCAAAAGTGCATAGGGAGCTTCTTTGCATGAATCATTGCTCTGGCAGATTCTTGAATAGTTCTATTTTTTCTTTCAACTATTCCATTCTGCTGAGGAGTTATAGGGGAGGAGAACTCATGGCTTATTCCTTCAGATGAGCAGAACTCATCAAACTTGGAATTCTTGAATTCAGTGCCATGATCACTTCTAATCCGGACCACACAACTGTCCTTTTCTCTTTGAAGTCTTATGCACAGATCCTTGAAGACATCAAATGTATCTGACTTCTCTCTGATGAAGTTTATCCACGTGTATCTGGAATGGTCATCAACCACCACGTAGGCATACTTCTTCCCTCAAAGACTTTCCACCTGCATAGGTCCCATTAGGTCCATGTGCAGCAGTTCCAGAACTCTGGAGGTTGTGGAATGTCCCAGCTTTGGGTGTGACATCTTGGTTTGCTTGCCCACTTGGCATTCTCCACAGACTCTTCCTTCATCAATCAGAAGCTTTGGCATTCCTCTGACTGCTTCCTTGGATATGATCTTCTTCATTCCACGTAAGTGGAGATGGCCAAGTCTTCTATGCCACAGCTTCACCTCCTGTTCTTCCTTGGCTGAGGAGCAAGTTGTGGAAAAGTTAGAGAGGTCAGGTTCCCACAGATAGCAGTTGTCTTTGGACCTGGTTCCTCTCATAACTTCCTGATTGTCACCATTTGTCACAATGCACTGCTCCTTCGTAAACTGAACATGAAAACCTTGATCACACAGCTGACTTATGCTTATGAGGTTCACAGTTAGTCCTTTTACTAACAATACATCACTCAATTTTGGAGCTTCTGGACAGTCCAGCTTCCCAACACCCATGACTTCTCTTTTAGTTCCATCACCTAATGTCACAGACTTGGTGTGAGAGGGATGTAGATTCACCACTAGGTAGTTCATCCCAGTCATATGCCTTGAGCAGCCACTATCAAGGTACCAATCTTGTTTGATATGTCCTCTTGAAGAAGTGTGAGCAAGGTTAGCAACACACTGTTGATTCTCAGGAGAGAAGTGCATCTTAGATGCCAGCTGCTTAGGATTGACCTGAGGTGTCTGCTTAGCCGCCCATGTTGGTTTCTTAATGGGAGCATTATGAGTAGACACCTTTTTCTTGGGCCTACCTTGAGGGGTCTGGTTTGGGTAACCATGCAGCCTGTAGCAGAATGGTTTTATGTGACCGAATCTACCACAGTAATGACATTTCCATCTCTTGAATTTCTTCTTCTGATGGTTGTTCATTCTGGTTCCTCGATGTTGTGACTTTGAATGAGACATCCCTTTGGACTTCTGAACTTTAGCCTTTGGGCGTTTGCGTTCAGTTGAGGATCTTTTCCCAAAGCCTAGACCAGATGTGTTTCCAGACTTCTGTCCTGTCTTCAGGATTTCTTCCAAGATGTCAGATCCCTTATTCAACATTTTGATGGATTTGGTCATTTGGTCTAGCTTAGAGATTAGCAACGAAATCTCACTCTTCAGACCCTCTATGACTTTCAGCTGCTCTAGTTTCTCAGCTTCTAGTTCTTTGATGAGTTTCTTATGCTTTTCTCCTTGGATGCAAACTTCTGCACTTTTAACACATAATTCTTTATATGAAACAGCAAGCTCATCCAATGTGAGTTCATCTCCACTTGAGTTATCCTCTGAGGCACAAACACTAGTCAGAGCATTGACTTGTTTGGCCGATTCTCCTTCAGATTCACTCTCAGAGCCTTCTTCTGACCAGGTGACAGATAACCCTTTCCTTTGCCTCATGAGAAGGGTAGGGCAGTCAGCCTTACTATGACCACATCCTTCACATCCATGGCACTGGATTCCCTTGCCTTGGTTGGCCTTTTCTTTATGAGTTGATCGTTTCTTTATGTCAGACGGGATGTTCTTAACATTAGATTTACCCTGTTGATCAACTTTCTTTATGAGCTTGTTGAACTGTCTCCCAAGCATGGCTAAGGCTTCTGATATACTTTCATCACCTCCAGTATATCCTTCTCCTATAAGGACTATGCTTTTCTTCTTCTCAGCATACTCACCTAAGCCCATTTCAAAGGTTTGGAGAGAACCAATGAGCTCATCTACCTTCATATTGCTGATGTCCTGAGCCTCCTCTATGGCAGTGACCTTCATAGCAAACCTCTTAGGCAAGGACCTGAGAATCTTTCTTACGAGTTTCTCTTCAGTCATTTTCTCACCTAGTCCACCAGAGGTGTTTGCAATTTCAAGAATATTCATGTGAAAGTCATGAATAGTCTCATCCTCTTTCATCCTCAGATTTTCAAACTTGGTTGTCAACATCTGAAGTTTTGACATCTTCACCTTGGAAGTACCTTCATGAGTTACCTTGAGGGTATCCCAAACTTCCTTAGCTAGTTCACAATGGTGCACCATCCTGAAGATGTTCTTAGTGATTCCATTGAACAGTGCATTCAAGGCTTTGGAATTTCCAAGAGCTAATGCCTCTTGTTCCTTGTCCCAATCTTCTTCAGGAATCTGCACACTGACTCCATCTTCATCAGTCCTCGTTGGATGTTCCCATCCCTTGTTGACAGCTCTCCAGACTTTGCTGTCTAGAGACCTTAAGAAGGCTATCATGCGAGGCTTCCAGTCATCATAATTAGATCCATCCAACATGGGTGGTCTGTTTGAGTGTCCTAAATCCTTGTCCATGGTACTAGAAAGTAACTTCCCTAGATCTCACCCAGAACTTCACAGGCAGGGTGCCTGCTCTGATGCCAATTGAAATTCTAGTTATCAGACTTTGGATGTCACACTGGTTGTTATGACATCCAATTCTGCACAGACAGGGATTATGCAGAACTTAATTGTAAGTGCAGTAAATAACACAAGTAATTGTTCACCCAGTTCAGTCCAACATGACCTACATCTGGGGGCTACCAAGCCAGGGAGGAAATCCACTATTAGTAGTATCAATTCAAAGCTAAACTCACCCGTTTACAACTTATCACTTAATCCCTACCCAATGCAATTTCAATCTTAATCTAAGATCAGAGTTCCTACTCACTCCCCCTCAATCACCTCAGTGATATTAAAAACACTTTGAAGTCACACTTCAAAAACAACTCTTGGTTATGCTTCACAGCTTAAACCAAGATACACAGCACTCACGCTTAAAAGCTTTGAGTGACACAACACTTACAACTCAATGAACACCCTATGCCAAAGCAATCATCTATTTGATAATGACTTGGCTTACAAGATACGTCTAATTCTAGACTCACAAAAATACAGCAGTGAAGTAAGATGGACACACTAAATCTTCACGCCTCAAAATCCCTGAAACTGAATGGAGGAATGCCTTCCTTTTTATATTGCAGCACCTGGGCTTTTGCACCTGTATTTTCCTGAATTTTAGGTCACATACGTTCCCTCAAATTCAATATTTAGGTTGCTAACAAATAGGCTATTTGTTAGGTTCATTGAATGTAGCTTGGTTGTTGATTTCCTGGATTTTCTCTAAGCTGTTGACTTCCTAAAGAATAGCCTGAGAAAGCTGTAACAGAAAACTGAACAACCTACAATTTAGCATATGCTGTCAGGCATGAATGTCACGACATTCAGCTTGACATCAAGGTCCATATGCTGAGTCTGTTTTCCCAGAAAACAGACTGTACAAATCTGCTGACCTGTACATGATCAATATGACCATACTACAGTACCAGCTTACATTAGTAAATGTCAAAGTGTCCAACTTAACATTTACACAGTTGGCCTTAGGTTAGTTCTGTAATTCTCTTGAAGAACAAACTAACTAATATGCTGAAGTATAGCAGAACACCACTCTGCCCAATCTTCAGTAGCTGCTGTCAATGATGAATGTCACAACATCCAGTTTGACATTCAATCAGTAGGCCTTATGCCAGGTCTGGTTCTTCCTTGATAACCAGACTGCAAGTGAATACTAAGTTCTAACAGAGCTTCTGTTCCTTAGTATCTGTTGACAGGTATGAATGTCACAGCATTCAATAATCCTGTGTTAGCTAGTCCTGCAGTAACTACAATGTAGTTACATATACATGTCATGACATCAGTCAAGACATTTGTGTTTTACCATACAATGCAGCCAATTAAACACCTACAATATGAATGGATGTATTCCAATATTATACGTGTGTTGTGTGTTTATGTTGAGTATGACTATGATATTGAGTTGATGTTGCTGTTGCTGAATGTGTGATCTGATTAGGGTGATGAGATGTGTTAATTTACTTAGCATTACATGATATTTTATAATGCTTATTATATCGATTGAGGAACTCACCCTTACAACTATGTTTTCAGGTAACGAGCAGTGATTGAGTAGAAGCTAGTCCTTGGAGTCTAGTGTAGTCCTTAGTGGGTCATGCTCTGGTAGATGTAACATCGGGATGGGATGTTTTACTATGTTTTCATTTGGTTGTTGGACAACTTTACATGTAATGTATTACATGGTTGAATGTTGTTAGTTTGTATCCGCTGCGTATTATGCAAATGTTTTATTTTGATCAAATAAATGAGCATGACAGGATATTTTGGAAAATGGTGTGAAGTGTCAAGTGTGACACCCTTGATTGCATATTTACTCTGATTTATATTTTGTTATTTTAATTAATTATTGGGGTATTTTAGAAGGGTGTTACAAGGAACGTGAGACCACACTAATCCTAGGTGTATACTCGGGCCTGGGTTTTAGCCCCACTCAGAATACCCACCCCAAATCATAGGACCCAACCTGTACAGAATCAGCACGATGATAACATGATGCATGCAAACATTTATGCAAATATATATACAACATAATAATTATAAATGCAATAAATATAGCAGCACAACCAACCTAAACTATCCTAGAGAGCGCTAGGAATGACTCGCTTAGGGAAGATGGACCAGCAAGAGGTCAACTTCTATTTCCCCAGCAGAGTCGCCAGCTGTCGCAACGCGAAAGACCGGCGGGCAAAAGCAAAACAAACAGAGCCGCCACCGTGCGTTATTTATCCCAAAAGAGGGAAAGGAAACGCTCGAAGTAAACCTGGAAAGGAAATGGTCTTACGACCGGAGATGCAAGGATCGGGAGTCGGTTACACAAGGGGAAGGTATTAGCACCCCCTCACGTCCGTCGTACTCGACGGGATCCACGCTCAAAAGAATAGAAGAAAGGTTGCTAAAGACTGCTCACTGACTGCACACACGCTGGAAACAAACACAGAAAGAAGACGGAAGAAGGTAACTCGGCAGGATGTCGCATCCTGGGCCTACGTAGTCTGTCAGACACAGACATCAGAGTCGACGTAGTTCAGGACAGGGGAAACGTGCTCGCTGGGATGTCGCATCCTATGCATACGTATCTTCTCTGATCGGAGAAGAATCAGAGCACTCGTAGCTCGACTAACGCACGCCAAACAAAACAAAGACAGGAAACCGACTGCCAATCGCTGGACTTACGTCAGACTCCACACAGACAGGCAAACCTGGAAACCGAATGCCAATCGCTGGACTTACATCAGACTCCGAACCAACAAACACACACAGGAAACCAACTGCCAATCGCTGGACTTACGTCAGACTCCAACAAGCAAACAAGACACAGGAAACCAACTGCCAATCGCTGGACTTATGTCAGACTCCAACACACACAAAGGGGGTGAAAAAGAAAAAGGGCGCCCAGAGAGATCATCTCATCTCCTGCCTACGTACCTCATCTGGTATGAGGATCAGGGCGACGTAGTTCCCCTTAACAGGGAAAGAACTTTTATCCTAACTAGGGACTGGGAAATGACAAACTAGAAGGGAGACTGACTCGAGCCTAATAGTTATCATGTAATCCACAATGGTCCTAGGTTGAGGTTTCTATCCTAACTTGCACAGGAAGCAAGCTATCCTAAACAACACAATCAAACAAATACAAGCACAATAAAGCAAGCACACACACTATATGCAAACAATTGGGCTCATACAAGGCTGGGCTGCAGAAACAAGCCAATTGGAATGGGGTGTTTTTAGCTCTTAACCCTAACATTGAGAGTTAGGGTGAAGCAGATGAGCTGGGAAGTGAGGGTAAGACCTCACAGCTCTTATCCCTGGCCTGGGAGAGCTTGGATCAAATAGAAAGTGTGGGAGTTCAGAATGTAGGAACTCTTCTCCACAAATGACTGACACAACAGGATTTTGGGTTTTTATTCACGATGCATCCACACATGGTGTGAGCAAAGTGAATGACACAACTGAATAGCAGGGGATGGATTGCACATCCCTTTTATCTGCCAATTGCCTCTTAATAGGCCTTTACCTGCTTGGCACAAAATTAAACAAACACAAGCATTGCCTCTTAAGGAGGGCTTCAGACAGGTGCCTGCCAAAGTAACGTGACAGGTCTTCCAGACTACATGAAGATCAAGGAATTATACCTCAGTGGTATGCCAACCACAAGCAAGCAAATCAAAGTTCAAATGAACTTAAAGCAACTTAGGTACCTGTGGAAACAGCTAAACCAATCAGTACACAATTCAGACAAACAGACAACAGTTAATAACCAACAGACAATCCCAATGTACAAAACATAAGCCATAAGGCAAACTCAAATGAGTTATCATCAACCTACAAAACAGTAAGTGTTAGCAATCAAAAGCAAATATCAACATCCAAATGATGAAGCATCATCAATCATGGAACTGGGATGCTTAAACCTGAAATTCAAAGCTCACATGTAAGCAACAAACCACTAGGTCAAAGCCTAGGGTCAAAGGTGAAGAAAAAATTCAAAACAGGATCTGAAATTCAACACAATGTAACTTCAAACATATATTAACATGTCCTAAAAAGGCTCATATCAAAATCAATCATCAAATGCATTTCATGATCAAAAGAAGTCAAAGGCAATTTCAAGGCTCATATATGGACATCATGAATGAAAATTTCAAATCAAAACAGAAATGATTCAAATAATTCTGGAAAAATTCATGAGTATTCAAAACATCTAACATGATCATCATACAAAAAATCAGAAGCATCCAAGTTCATTTGGCATGGAAATTAAATTGCACAAGTTGGACAATCAAATGTGTGACACAAATTGTCACACCATGTTAACACAAACATAAAACAGAAATGGTGAATGAGAAAAATACCAAACCAAAACCAAAACATCAATTAATGTGTCTAGAATCAGCATGTAAAATTTGAAGTTCATTGGATTAAAATCAAGCATTTCACAAAGGAAAGAGTAAGGCAAGGTCACAAATGCACATGTGTTCAATAAACCTAGAGAAAATAAATTTCCATCTAGGCACAACTTGCAAATTCATGATCATAAAAAACTAGACAAAACAAGGATCATTTTGCAAAAAATTGGGAGTGAATTGGATCATTTTTCAATTTTATATGATTTTATGAAGTTAATGAAAAAATGTGAAATAAAAATGGCATAGCATGGCAAAAGTGAAAAATAAATTCCAAAAACGCCTGAAGCAGGAATCGAAGTGAGGTACGCGGATCTAACAAGCCTGGGCGCGCGTTACAGCAAGGCTAGCGAAAATCCAGATTATGATGAAGATCTTCATCTTCTTCATGAAGATGAAGATGAAGATGATGAACATTCATGCGCAATTTTCCGGAATTTCCAGAAACGTCCAGAATTTTACAAATTATATATCGTTGGAAAGCTCTTTCAATATAGAATTCAAATATCATATTATCTAAGCCTAAATCTCCATGGATTTTCTGAATCGAAGCAAAGAAGTTTCTAGATCTAAACTTGAAATCATCATATCTCACTCAATTTTCATCCAAATTCCACAAAATTTATATCAAAACGACCAGCAAAGTAAGATCTACAAGAATATGTACATAAATTGCAGAATTAAAAGGTTCGAAAATTGCACCTTCTTGAAGCTTCAACAATGGCAGTGGTGGATTCAAGTGTCCAAAAGCATCCAAATCCCTTCTATTAACCTTGTAATGACCTCTGAAGTTGAAATTAAAGCTTGAGATGAACTAGATCTTGATTAAATTTGAATCTCCATCATCATGTTCATGATCTTCAAGTGCTCAAATCTTCACCAAATTTCACAATCAATGGCTTGATCTATACTGAATCATGATCCAAGAACACAAATATGCAATAAAAATCAAGTGCTTTTTGAAGAATTTTTGTGTTCTTTGAAGAATTTTTGAATTTGGAAGAATAGAAATTTTGGAGGGAAATTTTGGATCTAGATCTAGAATTGTGAAATTGTGAAAATTTTGTTATAATTAACTATTTATATGACATGTTAATCCATTTCCTAATCATGCTTAGGCTTGACTAATTATTTTTTAATGAGAAAAAAGGTGTTATGCAAAATTTGGTTTTTTCACCCCATGCATGCAAGCCTACGTGAACAGTAATAATGGCCATGCACTTTCACTTAAAACCATGCTATGAACATGTTGGAATGGTTAAAAAGTCCATATGATGCACCAATTTAGAATTCATGATTTTCCCTCCAAAATGGACATGAATATGCATATGATCATATGATGAATTTTCATGCAATGTGATGAATGTTTTGGAAAGTTTATGTCATGAGAAGAATTTTGCAAAAAGAGCCACTCATTTTGGAGTCTTGGTTCAAAAGATATGGCCATTTGAAGTTTCAAGCACACTTTGCCATGATTTGGTCATATCTCCTCAACCATTCATCAGATGCTCATGATCTTGGACTTTTTGGAAATGGGAGAGAGAGATCTTCAACTTTCATGTTGGACAAAATTTCATTTGAAGCTTTTTTGATGATGTAAGATCAAGTTGAATTTGAACCAAAAACTTTCCATTTTTGGAAACTTTCAATTACAGGTCACTTTCCACTTTTGGAAACTTTTGATCTGACCTCAAATTCTTCAAGATATACATTTGACATGATTAATAAGCCTCTTTTGAACATGAATGAGATGTTGAAACTCATTTCTCCACCTCCCAGCCCTCAGTTGACTTTTTGTTGACTTTCTGGTTGACAAATGACTTAGAAGTGCTCTGATCAGCCCGAGCCTTAACCACTTGAGGAATTTGCTCCAAAATGAACCCCTAGCTCTTGTAAGCTTCACATAATAATCATATGATCCTCATCCAAGCAAATAAACCCCATCTCCTTGAGGAACCCTGACTGGTAGAATGCAACTGATTAGGGTTGACCAGAGGTCAAAACCCTAATCCCAAAGAATCTGAGCATGAACAATGAGCCCCTTGAGGATGACATAACCATGATGATGATGATGTACCCTTGCCAATAGGATAATGCTCAAACTCCTTGAGGGACCAAGAAACCCTAATTGAAACACAAACCCTCAGATGGCTAGTGATCAATGCATGAGATCCTCAGGCTTGAACCTCTTAACCTCTCTATCTTCTGAGAAAGACTTTTAGAGGATGACTTGCTTGTTCTCACCGGATATGCAATATGAAAATGCCTAATGTCCTAAAAAATGAAATGCAATATGCTAAGCTAGTCCCAAGAAGAGGAGGGCAAATTTTGAGGTGTTACACCATTTTATTCATCGTAAACCCCATGTTAACTTTTAAGCGTTATTCATCATAAACCCCCTGTTAATTTTTAATCATTCATTTCCTTTTGTTTCATAACTCGGTATGATTGTGTGAATTGCAAGATGTGCAATAAAACTAAGTTTGGGGTGGAAATCTTGAAAGAGAAGGCAAGTGCATAATAAGAGATCATACAAAAAGAAAAATAGTATGTATTTTCTTTAAAAGAAAAAAAGAGAAAAAAAAAGAAAAGAAAAACAAAAGAGAAAAATGCACTTGCCGAGACTTAAGACTCTAACACGAATAAAATGCTCGGAAAATTTGAGTAGAAAAAGAGTCAAAAGAGTGAAATTAACCCCCAGAGTATACGTGATGCACGAGAAAGAGAAAGAAAAATCACACAACATGACTACCGAGTTCAAAACCCTTTGTTATCCAATTTTTTTTATTTATCCCACCGTACCCAAGCCCCGTTACTATCCAAAAAGACCTCAAAAAGTGTGTGGAATCTGCTATGGTAGTGACATTAGAATGTATTCAAAGTTAAGAGTTGGTATTGCATACTGTGTTGTGAGTGTACACACCTAACCCTGAGAGATATTGTAAGTGTGTGAAAAGTTTGCAGGTGAAGAGGTTTCTGATGTGGAAATGTGGTAAACTGCCTGAATTGGAGAGACCTGAAACTCGATTAGAAAGGAAGAACACAAATGGTGAAAGACTAGGTTGCATTGTGGAAAATGAATTCGGGGGTGACCTTTGTTTGGACTCAATACATCACTTGAGGACAAGCAATGAGACAAGTCTGGGGTTGTGATTGATCACCATTTCCATTGAATTCCCACCGTTAATCCGACGTATTTTCATCACTTTGGTAAGATTTATGTTTGTTTTTAGTTGCTTCAGAGTCATTTATCATGTTTTGTTGGTTTGGTATCGCATTGCATTCGATTACAAGTTTATGTCAAAAAGATCTCGTTTATGCTTCGTTTGGTAGTGTCATTGTTACAGGCCATTGCACAGGTTTAAAAGCAATAATGGTGAAGCTATGGATACTCAGAAAGGCAAAAATATGAAGAAACAGCAGGTCAACACGGGCACCCGTGTGCCACAACACTGCCCGTGTTGTTGATCAGGCAGAGCAAAATGGGAGAAGAAAAACAGAGATCAACACGGGCACCCGTGTGGTGACACACGACCGTGTTGTTTAAAACAGTGCATCAACACGGGCGCCCGTGTGGAGGAACACGGCCCGTGTTGTTGCCTCTGTAGCTTGTGTTTAAAATAATTAATTATGGAGAACAACACGGCCACCCGTGTGGTGACACACGGCCGTGTTGATTGGACGCAGCTTGGAAACCCTACTTTTTGCTGTGTGAACCGATTCTGCTCATTAAGGGTAGTTTGGACCTTTTTCTTGGAAGAGATTCATCTGAAGATATAAGAAGGTTTGGAAGAGAAATAAGAAGGCACTTTTTGACAGACGAAAGAAAACATTGCATTGGAGAAGATAGCGAATACGAAGGATTTGAAGACACCGAGATTCAAGGGCATCAACCATTGAAGATCGAAATCTCCTAATTCTTTGTAATGTCTAATCTTTACATTATGAGTTCTTTAAGTACTATGAGAGGCTAAACCCCCTGATGCTAGGGGGGTGGTCCTGATGTTATCGCATGTTATGAATTTGAACAAATGATTTCTTGATTACCATGTTACTTATTTCAATTCAATTTTGTGATGTTATTATGCTTTTGTATCGGACAAATACAAATTGATCTATGACTTGCAAGAACAGGATTGTGATTGTTAGGGTTTTCACACAATTGGGTTTACGAATGCATCATCTAGGACTAGTAACTTCTGTAAATCACCGTAAACCTTGATATTGTGTATGATTAAAACCAATGATTAATTGAATGGACATTTGAGTAAGAATTGGTAGTTTAATAGTTTCTTCCTTAAGGACTTAAGTAAGAATATTCTGAGGTTAGGTGATTGAATGTTTCATATGTAATAAGGAAATCTTGACTAAATTCATAACTGGTTAAATCAACCACTCACCCTAGCATCTTTTATCTTAATCAATTATTTTTACTATTTTTGTGTTTACTATTATAAATTCCAAAACAACCAAACTATTATCTTTTTGTTCTGATAGAATCAAATTAAAATAAGTATTTCCTACGCAATCCCTGAGATCGATACTTGGAAATAAAACTCCTTATTACTACATCGGTAAAAATAGTACACTTGCTATTTTTCCGATCACCTACGGTCTCTAAAGTGTTAAAGTATTGCTGTTTGTAAGTTTACAATCCTTGT